>NC_056725.1:666070292-666115292 GCF_019279795.1 Protopterus annectens | reverse complement strand
AGGGTTCACCTTGACTGGGAGGGTGGAAAAGGAAGTAAGCAAGTAGGTGTGTTTGAGGATATCCCTGCAAATGTCTTGATAGAGAATGATTTTGCTAATGTAGTACCTTGTGTGCATGCAGCTATACACACTCAGGCATGGAGACAGGCATGTGGGTCTGGTAGCCTGGGGGAAATCCAGACAGACCTCACACCTGAAGCCAGGGCTGGTGAAGTGGCCATTTCTGTGAGTGAGCTACCCTGTAGCAGTGAGCCTGAAGGTGAGCCACAGCTCCTGGGAGGCACTGATGTTCCTTTGGACAGATTGACTGCAAGGGCAGAGGTGAGTGGTAGTACCCAGGCTTACAGTGAGTCATCTCTGTCAGAGGATACCAGACTTCCTGTGGAAAGGGAGCTGGGAAAGGTCACAAAGATAGAGTTGAGGCAGGCTTAGCTCTCAGACCCTACATTTAGAGACAAGGAAAGTAGCTAGGGAGCCACCTGATTCTCAAGGAAAAGGGGAGTCTGTATACTGGAACACAGGGTTACTGTATAGGGAGTGGACCCCTGAGGGAGGGCTAGAGGGTGAGGTAATACAATAGTTGGTAGTGCCTAGAGCCTACCATTTGGCACTTCTAGCCATAGCCCATGACTTTCTTTTTGCAGGTGATATGGTCAAAAAGTGTACCAAGAGACATATTATGCAGACCTTATATTGGCCTGAGATTGCAAGGAGCGTAACAGGGTATTGCAGGACCTGTGAGCACTGCCAAAAAGTAGGCAGGGTAGGAGAGAAGGTCAAGGCTCCTTTGATTTCTTTGCCTGTGATTGAGGAGCAATTTCAAACATTTTGGGGCCTTTGAGTACCCCAAGTTCCACAGGGAAGAAGTATATCCTGGTGGTAAGAGATTATGCTACTAGATACCCTGAGGCTGTGACTCTCTCCTCCATCGAGGCAGAGAAGGTGGCAAATGCTTTGTTAGAGATTTTGAGCAGGATAGGTTTCTTGAGAGGAATACTGACTAACAGAGATGCCAATTTCTTGTCAGACCTGCTGGCTTGTTTGTGGAAGTGCTGTGGGGTGAAGCTCCTAAGGAGCACCCCCTACCATCTCCAGATTAATGGCCTTGTAAAGAGGTTAAACTCTACACTAAAGAACATGGTACAGGCATTTGCAGACCAATTTAAGAGAGAATAGGGCAAATATTTGCCCTGTCTGCTGTTTGCATACAGAGAGGTACCCCAGAAATCCACATTGTTTTCACCCATTGAGTTGCTGTATGGTCATAGGGTGAACAGGCCCTTAGATTTGATTCAAGATGAGTGGGAGGGTGAATGTGAATCCCGCAAGGAGTCTGTTGTGGCATATGTCCTAAACCTCAGGACAAGGCTTAGGGAGCTCATGGGCTAGCCCAGGAGAACCTGACAGGAGCCCAACAGCAGAAAAAGGTCTGGTATCAAAGAAATGCTCGAGCCTGAGAGTATGCTGTGGGATAGCAGGTTATGTTTCTCATTCCTGTCAGACACAATAAGCTGCAGACAGCTTGGGAGGGACCCTTCAAGGTGGTAAGGAAGGTCAGTGATGTTAACTACATGGTAGAACTGCTAGGCAGGAGGCAGGGGCACAAACTGTACCATGTTAACACGATGAAGCCTTACCATGATAGGGAGGCCCTTGTGCTGAGTATTTGCAGTGAGTGGCAGGAGAAGACTGAGGGGGCTCTGATGACTGATGTCCTCAGTGAGGCTCAAACTGACAGCTCAGTGGAAGGGGTAGCAATGTCCCAGCAGCTATCCTCTACCCAGGTTCAAGAAATCCAAGCAGTGTTACAGGCATTTGGGGGCATGTTCATTGGGAAACCTGGGTGCACCCACCTGGTACAGCACCATGTGGATACAGGACCCCAAAGGTCTATTAAGCAGGTTCCTTACAGGGTGTCTGAGTGAGAATGTATTTGTATTTCACTTTTAACATTTTTACATTTTGTAATTAGTTATAGATCTTTTCCATACACTAGTGATTACCAAAATCTTATTGTGCATGTTCCTTTAAAATATAATTATTTCCAGATGATGCCTACATTGGAATGGTTTAAATCAAGTAACTGGATTAATACCATTAGTTCTGAAGAAGTCTGTTAATTTTAGCACAGACAAAAGCACTTAACTAATTAATTACTTTTTTATTTTTTGTTTTATAACCACAAAAATCTCCATAAAACAGGATTTCCAATAAAGGCAGTCCCACAAACTCCATAATAAAGTACCAGCTGATAGCTTTCCTTCAAAACTATTCAGTCCTCAGAAATGACAACGGATAATATATAATATTTTATTTCCACAAACAGACCAACAAGTTCAAGTACAAGAATTAATCGCTTTCATTTCCAATACAGGAAACTTCATCAGAATAATAAATGTAATTCTGCCTGCGTATTTAAACAAATCTAATTCAATTAATTATTCAATTTGTCATTCACTTTGTTAAAATTGAATTAAAATGAATTAAAAACATGTGGTTCAACTTTTCACTTTGAAATACTACACTTGAAAAGTTGCACATAAAAAATGACGCCACTTCAGAAACTTTGATTAACTGTGGTTGAGCGAACTGTATTGTACCTTTTGGCCCTATAATAAGGCATAATTGTACACAATTGCTGAAATTAAAATAACCCCTTACAATAAAGGTATGTAAAATATATATATAATATGTAATAATAAATGATGAAACTTATGTCTAACAATTTATTGTATCTACATCGTGTGTTGGCAACAATCTACAACAAACAATAATAAATGGTGAATAGCAATGTTGGTATCAATATATAAATAACAAAATATAAAAAAAATATATAAATATGTAATTGATAATTTAAATTTGTAATATAGAAATGTATATATGTACTGTGATATATAAATCTATGGTTATATAAACAAAATAATATATTAGTGTATGTATAATTATGGTTAATTAAATAAAGTTGGTTGTGTATATATAAAAAACGTAAACAATTAACTTGTCATATCCAACATAATGGACTATGAACTCATATTCAAAACTTTTCTTTTGTTGTTATTTTTAACTTTGTTAGCCCTTAACCTTAGGGACAACAGAGGGGGAGATTGGGGAAATCAATTATCCTACAGGGAACTGATATGGCAATTACGATTGGAAGCCAATACACCCCCAGGAATGAATGACTGTGTGTCAGTTTTACCAGCCCTAAGGTTAAGGGCTAACAAAGTTAAAAATAACAACAAAAGAAAAGTTTTGAATATGAGTTCATAGTCCATTATGTTGGATATGACAAGTTAATTATTTACTTTTTTTATATATACACAACCAACTTTATTTAATTAACCATAATTATACATACACTAATATATTATTTTTTTATATAACCATAGATTTATATATCACAGTACATATATACATTTATATATTACAAATTTAAATTATCAATTACATATTTATATATTTTTTTATATTTTATTTAAATATTGATACCAACATTGCTATTCGCCATTTATTATTGTTTGTTGTAGATTGTTGCCATCACATAATGTAGTTATAATAAATTGTTAGACATAAGTTTCATCATTTATTATTACATATTATATATATATTTTACATACCTTTATTGCAAGGGGTTATTTTAATTTCAGCAATTGTGTACAATTATGCCTTATTATAGGGCCAAAAGGTACAATACAGTTCACTCAACCACAGTTATTCAAAGTTTCTGAAGTGGCATCATTTTTTAAGTGCAACTTTTCAAGTGTAGTATTTCAAAGTGAAAATAAGTTGAACCACATGTTTTTAATTCATTTCAATTCAATTTTAACAAAGTGAATGACAAATTGAATAATTAATTGAATTAGATTTGTATAAATACGCAGGCAGAATTACATTTATTATTCTGATGAAGTTTCCTGTATTGGAAATGAAAGCGCTTAATTCTTGTACTTGAACTTGTTGGTCTGTTTGTGGAAATAAAATATTATATATTATTCATTGTTGTTTCTGAGGACTGAATAATTTTGAAGGAAAGCTATCAGCTGGTACTTTATTATTGAGTTTGTGGGACTGCCTTTATTGAAAATCCTGTTTTACGCAGATTTTTGTGGTTACTAGTTCATTGTTTTTCTCTGTTTTTCCATTTGTGTTCGTTTTTTTGTTTTATAAAAAAAACTGACAGAACAGAATTAATTCTTAGGTCCTGGCTTCCCTTCTTGCAGGCAGAATAGCGTTTAGTTCAGCTGTTAATATGATTGTAGAGGGCTTCTGTAAATGATTCACATAGGCATCATAGAATGGCTACCATTTGCGCAAACTCATATGCCATTCTTGTGCTGGCACAATGGGAACATTACCACTGCATGACGTTTGCTTACTCAAGTAATATTGGTATAGCACATGAAATAGTGACGTAAAACTGGCCAGTGTTACTTACAGATGATTCTATCAGCAATATTGTTGGTTCTTCACCTCGGTTCTCTTTTCATAAATAATTTGTCTCTTAAAGGTCAACTGTTACAAAGGTAATATTTCTAAGTCTGAGACTTTTAAATGTATCTGGACCTTCCCCTGTAGATGCTGTACTGCTTGCAAATGGATTTGGACCACTGATTCATTTGTACATTCTAGGTCAGGCCAAAATATTTATGTCAGTTTTTATGCTGACTGTAGAACTTTTAATGTTACCTATTATGCAAAGTGTATAGCATGTGAATGTTCTTACTTGTGGAAGACTAACCATATGTTCAAGGATAGGTTCCTTAAACATCTAGGAGATACACGGAATGAGAAACTTACAAATTCATTGGCTAAGCATGTTAAAGATTTTGGAGGGCAGCACTCTTTTAGATTTGCTGTTTTAGAAATTGTACAGGATAACCTAAGAGGAGGGGACAGTATGAATAAAATGGAACTTAATGAACTTAAATTATTTCTTTTAAAGCAGACTCGTTTCCAGGTCTGAATGACATAGTTTCTATTAAGCCCGCCTTAAAGGCACGTACCTTAAGGCATTGATTCCATTGGTTTTAAACTTCAGGATGGAAGCTATTTTATGAATTAGTTTTGTTCATGTGGATGCTGATTGGTTGTTTTTATCTTGTATATGCTGACTGTTTCTATAACTTTTATGATGGTCTGAAGAAGCAGATATTTCCGTTAAAGTGCTAACCATATCTTGGATTAAATTGTTTTTTGTCTGCCTTCTCCATGGTGATTTGCTTCATTAATTTTTTGCTAAGTTACCTAGTCTTCTATACTGTTTCCCCATCCTTAACAATATCCAAACTACCTCAATGCAGAAACTGGAACAAACATACAACAGAATAGCCAGATTTATTCTAAACCAACCACTCTCTTCACATCACTTTCTCTCACTAAACAAACTTCAGTGTCTGGAATTTCCACACCTTCTCTTACAATGGCAACTCCACACTACCTTTTCCATACTCAACAACCCCTCTGCCTGCCCCACTCTTGCCTCCCATGTTACTCTCTACCCCCCCCCCCAGCCTCTATGGTGTGTTGATCAGCATCTTGTCTCAGTTTATAAACCCAAAAGGAATACTGGTAAACTACTTTACAAACACTCTGTCTCACTAAATTGGAACAAACTCCCTCTCCATATTAGATTCAACCTTTCCTTTCCCTGTTTTAAAAAGGAGCATAAATCCCACCTACTAAACTTGAAATTATGCTGTTGCCTTGACCACATGTAGTCTTAGTCTGTCCTACTGTATAACCTGTTGCATCTCCTAACTTTCTTTCTCTGTAGTAACTTCTGCTTAAACTAACCTCCTAACCCCTCAACTCTACTACTATAGCCCCCTCCTTTCTCTCCCACCTCCCATTCTCTACACTATTTATCTTTTTCCCCCACTTCCTATCAATGTCTATACATTGTCCTTCTTTTGAACAAGGATTATATTTTTGTTTTTACTCTCATATGTAGTAAATTTTAGACCACTGCTATCAGTGCAACCCTTAATGTTCATAATTTTTTTCTTTTGTTTTCTCTTTATAATTAATTTCGTATTTGCATTGTTATTTTTAATAGTTTTTGTCTTGTATGTTTATCTTTGCTTATGTTTGCTGGGGCTCTTTCCCCTTGGGTCTCCACTGAAAATGAGTTGCTTACTATCAATGCAATGCAAATAGTTAATAACCTTTTCTTTTTTACAATTATTTTGTATTGTGATTGTTATTTAATATTTTATATTGTCACTTTATCTTTACTTAGGTTTGCTGTGGCTTTTCCCCTCGGGTCTCCACTGAAAATGGGTTTGTTTGCAATCTCAGTTGGACTAACCCGGTTAACAAATGTGAAATAAATAAATACATAAATACATTGTCTTATTTGCCTGCTGAAGCTGAGGAGGGTGTTGTTCCATTGTTGGGGCCTTGTCTTTGTTTTATTGGACAGTAAATTTTGCATTTATTGTAAAGTTTATTAATGCTGGATGTCCACCATGGCAGCTTGTTTTTACTTGGGGCTCTGCCTTTGATTCTTTCTGGTATAGCTGAGTTTATACACTTATGCAAGTGATTTACAGAGCTTTAGTGTAAGCTCTGGTATAGTTACCACTTCCAGCTTGGGGTTGGGCTTGGAATTAATTTATACATTCACCTAGTAGGGTATATCTTATCTTGGTAAAGTTTTTTAGTCTAATTTCACCCTTTGTAAGTTCTCATATTAGTGCCAGCTCAGAGGTGACTGATTTGTTGTCAGTTTTAACTAATGAGGGTCTGGCAGTTGCAGCAGTGCATCTGTTTGATGTTGGTGAGGACCAGCTCCAGAATGTTTGTTCCCCTTCTCGAGGTATGGACAATTCTTTCCAGGGTATTTGAATTAACAAGATCAAGGAACTATTGTGCTTGCAAGTTAGGGCTAGAGTAGGTTTCTCAGTTGATGGTGGGATAATTGAATTACCCCTTAACCAATGTGTTCAGTAATATTTGGATTGTCTCCAGTTTGGTCAAGTTGGCTTTGTGGGCATCTTGGCCCATGGAGACAGATCTATAACTAGCTGTGACTTGAATGGGGGTCTTACCCATGGTAGCGTAGATCTGGAGTAACTCCATGGAGTTGTCCAGTCTAACTAGGCAGGAGGTGACTTTATCTCAAATATAAATTGAAAAACCATCTCTTTTGGTTTTCATGCATTCATTTTATGGTCTAAAGGTGTAGAAGGCATTGTAACCTTGCAAGGCTGGGGTACTTTCCGAGGTCTTGAACCAGGTTTCTGTGACTGCACAGACATCTACATCTTCTAGTGAAAGAAGTGCTTCCAGGGAGTGCAGTTTTATTTTAAGCTCCTAGCATCTAGCAGCATAACCCTTATTTTGTTTTTATTGGTTAATTTCAAATTGGTAATGTTTTTTTCAAGACCTTGCCTAAAAAAAAAAAAAAGGAACTATGGAGGAGGCAAGAGCCTTTGCCAGCAGCCAAAAGCCTAGAGGTGCCAGGTGAAAACCACCTCTGGCAAAGCAGCGAAGCTTGTAGACCATGGCTTCCCAGGCTTACAGGAACTGGATCCCCTTTGAATGACACCAAGAACTTGAGCCAATTATTGAAAGCAATCATTTTTTGTTTATACTGTGACATCATTCTAGGTGAGGGTAGTATGCTGCTCAAGGCTAGGGACATAGCTGCCTGGGACACATACTCAGACAGCTCAACCATATCTCTCTTCATATAGTCCATTGAGGTATATCTCAGGTTATTCACACCAACATGAATTATGACAGAGTCATAACGGCACTTGTTGCTGAGAGACCTGAGTGCATGTGTGATCGGATGAATCCTGGCAGGTAGGTGACCATGACTTTCTCCTTGTCCAACCTGGTGAGTGGGACATCCTTGTGTGTCACTACTGGATCTCCAATGAGAAGAAAATTTGTTTTTTGAGTGTTACGCCTTACTGGCTTGGTGGGTGAGACACTGGTGTTGATATGTGTCATGGGTACTGCAGGAACCATGTTAGATGTAGCAGTCTTGTGTTTTGGAGGTCTCTGGTATTTTGGTAAGTTTTGTGAGAGAACCTTTGCGTATGTGGATTTACATGTTTGTTGCATACTATGTGTATGAGTAGTGGTACTATGAGCATATGTAGTGGTGGGTAAGTTGACAACCTCTTCCATGTTACTATTTTGAGTGAGAGAGAGCACGGATTCTAGATTCTTGGTGTAAATACATCTCTCATACTCTGCACTAGAGTGTGTTATTAGTAGAGGGTTGTCTGTGTACATGAAGCAATTGCTACACTACCTCAAGAGACTCAAGTCAACAAGGTTGGCAGAAGAAACAAGGGTGGTCTAACTGTCCATAATGTTAGGTTGAAGACTGTTGTCAATAGGGGTGGCTATTCAGAAATGATCATGTTGGAGCTCAGTGGATGGATATTTCTGCCTGGATTTTAACTGTCCGTTTTTTGTACACAACTGCATGGCACTGTGTGGTGCTGCATGATGTGCAAACAATCAGAAACCTGCTTAAATGCAGGGCCTAAATAGCAGAAGCTAGAAACCTGAAAAAAATTATAAATATTCAAAAGGACTTATGAAAATGCTTATTCCAAGCCCTAGACTGGTTTCTCTTTACCAGACGGATCCCAATCAACACAATTCTCTCACAAAAGTGCTGATAGGCCCCTTCCAATCCAAGATGGCCTGGAAAATGTGCTCAGGGCAAACAAACCACTACAAACAGTTCTAGAAGCAGCAGGCCTGGATCTGGACTATGCTACAGCTACTAGTTACCCTAGTTTCAGTGGGAAACACTAGAGAATGTTTAAAACAGCAGAAAAATCACAGTGAGAGACTAAAAAAAAATTTACAACAACAGGAAATCAGCAATGAGGCTTTAAAGAATGTTTTAAACAGTTAACAGATCAGTTATTTAAACACTGTTTGGAAGAAAAAACAGAACAAGCACAGATAGCTTAAAAACAGTGAAAAATACCAGTACATACTAAGCAAACAGTGAAACTAACAAAAACATCTTTGTAAACAGTGAAAACAACAATACAATTTGATCTAACAGGCACAATATAGCAAACAATTTCAGTACAACAGTGTAGTTTAGTACACAGTAAATTAATACAGTATAAAAGTAGGTGGCAGACAATAAAAAAGTGCAGTAAACAGTATAAATAAGCAAAAAAACAGGCAACTTATGTTTTCTTTTTAGAAGCTCAGAAACCTCTAGTCATCTGGTATATCAGCTTAACATTGTGGCTGGTAGCTCACCTGAGTTTAGCCCCACAACAGCATTGGTGTTCACAGGTTGTTGGGGGGGGGGGGGGGTTGCAGTTTTGCCAGGGTGTCACTTATTAGTAGCAGTAGGAACTTTGTCCTAGAATAATTCCTAAAAGTTCTAAGATTATACGGTGTCTCTGGTTTAGCTTTATTTCAAAAGGGATAGCTTAATGGTTTGACTTCACCAGTGAGGAGATTACACTTGAGAGGGTTCAATGTTCTACCGTGTTTGTGAGGACCAGGTCGAGGATGTTTGCATTGATAGGGGGTGTACAGACTAACTGGTCTAAGATATCTGTATTTACAAAATCCAGGAATGTCTGAACCTGCATGTTTGGGGTTGTGTATGATCTTGAGAGACTATTGCCTAGACCATCTTTCAGTGAGATTCTCACAGCTGGATTACAAAAGTGAAAAGGTGGTGTCTTGATTTACTTAAGCACTTGCAAAGAATTTTGAATAGAATGTGCTATACTGTTTTGCTGCCTTTGGGCTATTGATGCTTCTGCCACTTTATCCTGTGTTTGAATTGGTGTTATTTCTGATTATGCATAGGTTTTCCCTTTAAAAAGCTTGTATGTCATGGTAGTTACTGATTAAATGCTTAAACAGTAATAAACTCAAAACATTTTAATAAACTTGAAGATAGCAGTCTTTAAATGTATTTATTTTATTTTATTTTATTTTATATTTGTTGACTGGGCTAGTCTGGCTGGATACATGTCCATTTTCAGCAGAGGCCCGAGGAGAAAAGCTCCACTATATACTAGAAGGTAACATAAAAATAGTACAACGAGATGCAAAATTATAAGCATGACAAGAAAATTAGTTCAATGTAGCATAGTAAAGGTACTAAAGCAATTTGACAATAACTATAATTAGCAAAACTTAAACTAAACTATAATTAGCAAACTTAACAAAGCTATAGCTATAACATAGAGTGATGATTTATGTTTGCAAATTCTTTGCTGTAGTAGGAATAGTACAGTCATAAAAGAAAGAAAGTAGTAAATTACATAAGAGTCTATAAGGTATTTACAGTATTCACAGTAGTCACAATTGTTATAATCGTTTTGTGCCAGGGCAATAGATTAAGAGGCAGATTTGCATAGCTGGGATCAACCTATAAATTTAGGGGGATAACAGGTTGCAGAGGTAAAGTAGTATCCAAGTGGATAGGAGATAGTTGCAGAAGAGGGGTAGCATTAGTGATAGGGACAAGCATAGAGGTAAATGGAGAGAAATGGGAAGAGGGTTGGATGCTCAGGTCAGTCAGGGTTTGAGCAGGGGCATAGCCAGTGAGACTTAAAATAGTTCCTCAGTTGTTTCTTGAAAAGTTGAGAAGAGCCTAGAGAGGTCAGTTCTATGGGAAGTTTATTCCAGTATGAGCCAATGTTGTTTGTAAACAAGGAGTCACCAGCTTTGTTGTGTGTTTTGAGAGTGGCAACTAGTAGTTTGCTGGCTGAATGAAGGGAAGTAAGATTCCTGTAAGGGACAACAAGGTTATTTAGTATGGGTGTATTAGAAGGGTAGTGGAAGATTTTATAGGTGGTAACTAATTGATGTAGGAGAATAAGATTTTGGAGTTCGAGCCAGTCAAGCTTTTTGAGGTTAACACAATGATGGGTGTGAAATGGGGAACCTGTGGCAAACCTGGCAATGCTATGATAGGCCATGGCAAGTTTCTGAAGGTTAGATTTTGAAAGGTTTATAAAGGATGGGGAGGCATACAATAGTGTGGAGATAAGATGAGTTTGGGCTAGAGACACCCTTGTAGATGCTGTTAGAAAGGGCTTAAGTCTATAAAGAGCACCAATCTTTTTATTAACAGCTTTGATGATTAGGTCAATGTGGTAATCAAAGTTTAGTTGATTATCTATTGTGATGCCTAGTAGTTTAGTGGAACAGTCAGGTGTAATGATAGTGCCATTGTCAGACACAATTGTAAAGGAGAGAGGGGCAGATTTAAGGGTAGGAGAGAAAAGTAATAGTTTGTTTTTTTTTTGGGATTAAGGAGGAGACAGATATCTTGGAACCATTTTTCTGCTGCTGTAAAGACTTGTTGGGTACTGGTCTCCTTTTTCGACATTTGATAATGTGGAGCTACCATGCCATTTTTGGTTCCATTTTGTATGTTTGCTAATAGGGACCTACCTTACCATATTTTGGTGTTAGCTCTCTAGAAGCAGATACTTCTGCATGCCTTAAATCTTTTCCATTTTATTATTTATGATTGTAATTACCAGTGTAAATGTATTTTAAGAGGGCAGTCTGCCTTGCATTCTAGTTTGAAATAAATATGCAAGCAGTTGATACATGTTACTAGGATAATGGATTATATTATGCATAAAATGAAACCCACAACATAATTTCTCTTTGTATGTATGTATGTATGTATATATTTCCAAAGGACACCAAAGACAGATGAAAGGGATACTTCCAGCAGCTTCTGAATGAAGAAAACCCCCATGAAAGCAGTACTGGCCCAGACACAGCCTACAATAAGAGAAGAGGAGGAGCCCCCATGGAGGAAGTAAGAACAGCACCTAGAAAATGAAGTCAGGGAAAGCAGCAGGCTAAGATGAGAGCAGATATAATGAAGATTCTGAGTGAGATGGGGAGAAATGGCTCCTGAGGGTACTCATAGCAATGTGGAGAGAATGGCATATCCCAGATGACTGGAGAATAAGAATGCTAGTGCCAGTGTTCAAGAACAAAGCAGGCATTCACAACCATGGGCAGTACAAAGGTATCAAACTCCTATCACATTACATGAAAGATCTGAAGAGGGTGATGAATATGCATAGTAGCAGAAAGTAAGATGGGAGATGACAAGTTCAAATTCAGATCAGGATACAGCACAACTGATACAATGTTTGCAGTGAGACAGATAGTTGAAAAAAAACTAGAGATGAGGAAGGAGTCCAACTGGGCATTCCCAGACTTGGAGAAACATATGATGAGGTCCCAAGAAAGCTGATTTGGGCAGTCCTGCAGTGGTTTGAAGTCCTAGAAACATTAGTAGAATTAATGCAGGCAATGTACAAGGACCCAATGACTCAAGTACAAACAATGTTCTTTCTTATAGAGGGGTTCCGAGTGGGAGTGGGTGTACACCAGAGTTCATGTCTCAGCCCACTGCTGTTCATACTGGTAATGGACTTAGTCAGCAAATAGGTCGGAGAGGAAAGATCAACAAAGTTGCTGTAAGCAGATGATGTGGCATTACCGCCAGACTCTGAGTAACGACTTCAACAAAGAATAGGGGAATGGAATGCAAAACTGAAGGCACAAGGATGAAACTGAGTACAGATAAGACAGCTGTAATGGCAGCAAATGTTGGCATTCTGAAAGAGATGAGAATTGAGATAGAAGGGAAATAGTGGAACAGGTTAACAACTTCAAGTATCTGGGAGGGGTGGTTAAGCAGAAAGGAAGTCTGAATGAGGAGGTCAAAACTAGAATCAGAGAGGCTACAGCCAACTGGGATAGAGTCAGGTTTAGTGTACAACAGCAAAATGCCAAAGAAGCTTAAAAGTAAGGAGTACAAAACAAAGTTGTTACCAGTACTACTGTATGGCATGGAAACCTGGGTAGTAAAGGTAGAGCAGCTGAGGAAGCTAGAAGTGATGGAGATGAAGTGCCTGACATGGGTGGTAGGATGCACACAGTGAGACAGACAAAGAAAAGAGGATATAAAAGAATAAGCCAAAGTAGCTCCAATTACAGAAAATGTCAAAGAAAACAGATTATGGTGGTTCAGGTAGATGGGCAGAAAAGCAGAAGACATCTATTGGAGATGATTAGGGACAGACATAAAGAAGGCAAGAGGAAACAAGGGCATCCAGCAAAGAGGTGGGTGGAATGTGTGAGAGAAGACCTGTAACAGTCAGGCTTGAGTATTGATGAAGAAAGTGGCATTGAATAGAGAGAGAGAGAGAATGTGGCAGTTGACATGACACTCATACACCATTATTGAAAATGGGAAAAAAGGTTTGATATTATACATACTTTATAATATAGGTTCACGATCAAAATTTAGAATGTAGGTACGGCAAGCACGGGAATGCCGAAGGGCAGATGGCCGATTTCTGTGCTTTCACTGACATGCACTAGATATTATGGCTAGAGATTGTGGTACAGTGCGGACTGGAAAATTATATCCCTTTCCTCACTGTAGTGTGATCTTGGAGTTGGAATATATATTCTGCATGGGGTGTGGGGGGCACAGGCCCCCCACAGAAGGTTTCAGAGGGTCTTACCCCCTACAAAAATGTGAATTGCAGTGTAGTTAAACTTACCTTTGCTCTTATATGGACTTCACTTTCAATATTCAGTAAAAATGTTGAATCTACTGAATCGTCATATTTGACATTTTCACCCACTTAATATGCAGGAAACACACACATGCATACATAGCTTTTTAACTGCAGTGCTCTAGTATATTCGTATTGTTGTGTCCCTTATCACAGAGTGAGTATTATATGAGTGCAGTTTATAGTGGTGTATAGATAACACTTTCTCAGTCGTACCAACCTAATGTGAATATTTCATCTTATCAGGTCATGCAGCCTTTGCCATTTCATCTGAGGTTTTAAACCAGTAATAGGTACACAAGTACCACAAAAGTGGGTTAACTTTCTTTGTAAATGCTCTCTCCTATTTTAAGTAAGCCATTATCCTCATCTAAGGGACTGCACTGCCTCCTGCCTAAAACTAAAAAGAACATAGCTAAGAAAGACTTATTTTTCCAAATGATTAGCTAATTTGTCCATTGAAATTATATTATTTTGCATTTGCCTCTCAGTGCTGCTTTGTCACTATTTGCCCTCAGTGGCTAATTGGTTTTCCTCAAATCAGTTTTAAAACCAGTCAGCCTACGTGTTCGTGACTCCATAATTTGGGGATACAAATTAAACTTAACCCTGCCTAATAGCTTTCCTCTGCCCATTTGAGTTTCTTACTCTCATTCCTTTTTTGCAGTGGGAGTGCAGTTGCAAAGTATGTATAGGACTGCAGTCCTGCATACAGCAAAGATCTAGTTTTAGCTTTTTATCGTAGTTATAGTGCTGAGATTACATCCTTACTAGCATTCTCCAAAATATCATTGACATCTTTCCTAAAATACCATCATTCTAAGAGACTTTAATATTAATACCACTGGCCCAGACCCTAAACAACTCTATAAAATTGTATTCCAATATAACCTGGAACAACTGGTCAAAGCTCTTACCAAACCCAATCCTCAGGCAAACAAGAAATAAGACCATTATTGATTATATAATAGCTAACATTAGAAATAGACATACTATAGTTCTGGTCCTCCCAAACAATTTCAGTGATCACTTTTCTATAGTCAATTAAAACTCCAAAAGTTGCATCTTATCTAATAGTAGGCAGACCATACCCTGAGCAGAAATGCAGATCTCTTGATATGACCCTGGCATCTATACATTGGACCAAACTGTACAATTTATTTGACCCAACTTCTTCCCTTTCTGGTACCCAAAATTCTCTCTCCTCAACTATCTAGAAAGGCTTATATGAGAATTATGCCCTATGCTAAACTCAGAGCTTATAACAATGATGAAGAAGATAAACAATGCCTAGAAGACTTGTAAACAAAACCCATCGGATAGCCAGTTTCACCAAACATACCATACCAATAGAAAAGCAGTCAGAATAGCCATGAACTCCAGTAAAGCACAAAACCTACAACAAAAAGAAGAATAAATAAATAAATAAAAAATAAATAAATGTGTGAATAATTATATTTCCTTTAAATTTCAATCAAAGTTTGAGGTACTACAGAGCAACACCCTGGTCCTCAATTCTGCCATTTTTATCGGTGATATGTTTCAATATCTAGGTAATGTTAAGCTACACACTGATGATTCTTTTTTGCTATATGTCAGTGTTAACACCTAAATTTTTATTTTGCAAATCCAGCAATCAATTAACTCACTACTACTTTAGCTAAAAGAATATAAACTTACACTACACAAAAAGAAAGTAAAATTATGATTTTCCACCAAGCAAATGAATTAAATGACGCATGTACAATTCATATGAACAACACACCTATTTGATTTGCATAGTCTTACAAATAACAACTATCCTACAAAACAGGAGAACGCCAGTAGAAATAACTGTGACAAAAAAACAAAAACAATAAAATGGAAGATGGAAAATGCCAAGCAGAACAGTTTAATAACAGTCATTAAGTGCTTTCATCCAAGTATATAAAGGACTTCTACAGAATGACTAACACAAACCAAATCACTGTTTAAATAGGAAGTGGAACCATCACATGAAAACCATACCTGTTGCCTTAAAGAAGCAAATACCTAAAAATTTTACAATTTAAAATACTACTCATTAGTTGGAAACATACTTACTTACATACAAAAAAACAGACATGGCTTAACCATGATCACATCATTAAAAGCAATACACAAATTATAATTTATGGGCTTTAAAGATTGTAAGCCCTTCTTTTCAGTATACAAGTAATATTGATAGTGTCATTTAAATCAAGTGGACAGTGTGCCATAAAATAAACCTGCCACCAAACTTCTCTACATTCTAGATAGTTTCCCCAGTCACCCAGAAAATGAACAATCTCAATTTTTTCTAATATTGTAAAAAAGAAACTTGTTAATAACACAACTAATACTATGCTTACTTAAAGCTTTTACAGTTATTTGTTCTTATAGCATAATCATGCTCATACCTACACTCCCTTAAAGTGCTAACAGTCCTACCTATATAAAAAGCACTACAGGCTTGACAAATCTCTTCATATACCAGAGCCTTAGTGCCACAGTTGGCCCTAGGAAGTTTACCAATTGATACATGTATTTTTTTTTCAAACTTAACCAGGGTGTCCTCATGAATAAAAGATCTCTGATTGCAATAATTACATTTTTTGGTACCCCCCAAAGGTTAAACTTTGATGTCAACAAATGGGTCAGTGTCACCAGTGTTTCTCAGTCACCCAATCCATCATACTGAACCCACTGGAATATTTAACAACATTAGATAGACCTACTTTACATTTAGTTGGTCTGGGTTTCACTATACCTCCCCTTCAGAATTGTCAGAGAACCAATCATCCCGTCCCTTACCAACTTCAACTCCAATTTGGTCCAGCATGCTTTGGGGGGTATCTCCTCTCAATAAACAGCCCTTTTAAATATCCAATCTCCTCAATAAAGATCTCATTTCAGAAACTAATCTAGAAATGCAGACCATTTGACCTTTAACCATGCCTCTTTTCTGCTTTAATGGGTGACTATTCTGAAAATGTAAATAACTGTTCAAGAATGTACTTTTTATATAAATTTTGGAGGAAAAACAATTTCCAGCATAATTTATATATAATATAAAGTCCAAAAAGTCAGTTGCTATGCAAACCTTTTGTAGGTGAATTTCAGAAACTCAGTAGTAGTGTCAAAAATTTTGCAAACTCGTCCAAGATTGAAACTGGACTTTTTCAATAAATAAAAATGTCATCCAAAAACCAGAGCTAAATATCCCAAAAGGTAGCAAACTTAGATTTAAACAAAACTTTAAGCTCTAAATATAACAGGATGACATTGGCATAAATGGGGGATCAATCAGCCCCGATTGCACACCAGTGACTTGATGGTAATATTAACCCTCAAAGGCAAAAACACTGTTCATAAGTACCAATTCCTTTGCATTGTTAAGCATGCCCACTTCAGCAATGGAGCCAATACCAATTTTGTACAGCATTTACTCAATCCAAACCACCCCTGTTTGGTGTTGGATAACTGAAAATGAATTATTTATAACCCTAGTATCCCTCATAATTTCCAAAAAGTGCCAGGATTCTCTTAATAAATGTTTGTACTTCCTCAAGGCACCCTTTACTCTCCAGTCAATAAATTTGGTTAGGGTTCAGTCTTGGACCATGAGCTGCCACAATAAGACACAAAGGGGTGTGTTCAATACTCATATGCACCTTGGGTATACAAAAGATGGGTAATTTGGGTTTTTACACCTTTAAGAACTGTTATAAACTCATATATATTATTTTGTCTATAAGAAGGTCCTCAATCCACAAGTCAATCTTGCAATAAAAACATTAATTTCATTAATTTAAACTGTAACACAATTTCACCGGTTATTTAAGAGATCAAACATGTAGGCCACATAATCTATTTGTAACATTTAAGATCCAGTAAACTCTCCACCAAGTTCAAATGCTTAGCAGGGACTAACATGAATCTCCTTTCAAATAACCAGAAATAAGTATTAGTAATATATAAACTAGCATAGTTAAAAAATCTTAATTTTTTTCTTACTTAGAATCAATACATTCTTGAGGATGTGGTCCCAGTTATTTCCTCTTTTGTCCTTGTTGATGACCCATCACTCTCCTTGAGGGAATAAGAATTAATTTTCTTTTTTCTAATAATGTGCCATAGGGAAAGAAAAATCCTCTGTATCCAATATATCCTCAGATTTATCATCCACACCACCACAAGCATCATCAAAGTTGTGGCCTTCATCATTTTCTAATTATACCACCTGTAAAGGGTCCAGGTTTGACACAGAGTCCAAACTAACTTTGCTCTCAAATCTCACCTGCAATCCTGACCCCTTAGGAGTGGGATAGGCAACATTATTTTTGTATGCAATTTCATCTTCTTTTGCTTACGAGCCCTGTTGTTTTGTAGAAACATGTCCACCTTCTTAAACATTGATATGTAAGTCTCTTTGTGCTAAGCAGAAACCAAATTGCTAATAATGAATCTACTAATGTCCATTATTTCCTTATTACAGCTTTTCAATTGTCATGTGCTATTTATAAGCAATAATCCGTTCCATAAGTTCAAATCCAGTCTTGTCAAATAACTTAACCAACTCAAAATGCAATGGGGAACTGTTCACAGTCCCTTTGATAAATTTCAAGATCCTTAGCACTTTCAACACCATTCTCTTTCAAACATTCCTTTAAATAAGCTATGTTTAGTTGCAGTGAACAGTATTTAAAAATAGGTTGTTCCATTTTTTTCAGCATTGTACTTAACAGTGCCTTTAAGCAAACCACATTCAGCCATGTTGGACCAAATATTCAATTCCAACCACTGGTAAAAGTTGAAATACGCTACATTTTTAGAATAGAAGACTCAACCCAAGTTGTTGTTATACTTTGCTCCATAAATACCAAGGTCTGCTTTCCAGCTAGATGCATTATCAACACCTCAAGTGGTACTACAGCTTTGTTAACTTCCTGGTTTCTAGAAATTTCCACTGGTGGTTGAGTGAGCAAATGCGATAATCTGTTAAGATTCTCCACTAACTCACATGTTTTAAGATGAAAAAAATTGTTCATGAAAACATGTCCTGGAAGGCCACCCTTACTCCCGGAATGCTGTAAACAAAAACTAATAACAAGTATCCAACAAAACAGGAGATCACCAGCCAAAATAAATGTGACAAAAACAAAAACAATAAAATAGATGGTGGTAAATACCAAGCAGAACAGTTTAATAACAGCCATTAAGCCCTTTCATCAAAGTATATAAAGGGCTTCTTCAAAATGATTACATAAACCAAATCACTTTTAAGTAGGAGATGGATATGACAAACATACCTGTTGCCTTACAAAAACAGGTAACAAAAAAACTGCAATTTAAAATACTACCCGTTAGTTTAAAACAAAGTCATACAAAAACATGCATGGCTTAACCACAATCAAAATCATTAAAAGCAATACACAAATTAGAATTTATGAACTTAAAATATTGTAAGCCCTCTTTTTCAGCATAAGCACTACATAACTACATTTGAACATTTAAACAAGAGCGGCAATCTCAATATTTTTCTTTTTTAATTTCTTCAAGTCTTTTTTTAATACCATGACAGGAATGGAGCCCAATTCCTTATTC
This sequence comes from Protopterus annectens, assembly GCF_019279795.1. Lineage (NCBI taxonomy): Eukaryota > Metazoa > Chordata > Ceratodontiformes > Protopteridae > Protopterus > Protopterus annectens. Next base: position 666,096,117 of record NC_056725.1, on the reverse strand, counting down.
AAAGCATGATTAAAATTAATGAAATTAGTATTCATTCAGTCTTTGATGTTAGCTGGAAGTACTCTTCGCAGCACCCGCAATGTGCTGAGTAATGACTCCTTCTGCAATCCGTATGGAGTTACATGTATCTGTACCATATGTAAATATGATTGTAAATTCTTTTTTTATAAGACTCATTGCTCCTACTACTACTGGAGTTGTCTGGGTGTCTTTCTTCCACATTGCCCTCGTTTCTGCCTGCAAATCCTGGTATTTTATTCTTTGTGTCTCTCTGTTCATAAGATACTGAAGTCATTGAGTGTAGCAATTTCAATGATTACTCCTGCTTTTGTCTTCTTTTCATGGACTACTATATCTGGTTTTCTTGCATTTACTTTTTGAAGTGTTGGTAATGGATGATCCCATGTGATATAAACTTCATCATTTTCTATGATGCTTTCTGGCTCATGTTTCCAGTATTTTTCAGCTACTGCAATATTATATTATAATGTTTGCACAATCCCCAATGCAACAGTCTTGCCACATTATTATGCCTTTCAGTATACAGTCCTACCGCCATTAGTATATCACAACCAGCAACAAGATGTGTGACTGTTTCCAATTCTGTTTTACAAAACCTACACTGATCTGTTTCTTCTGCATCTTCATTGGACTTTGCAAACCATTTTTTATGTAGTCCACTATCTTGGGCCCCAATATTTACTTTTCATCTTTTGGTTTAAATTCACCTCTCCTTAACCATTCCTGCATTTGATCCTGATCAACATGAGGTTGTTCCAAGAGTTTTCTATACTTGCAACTATATTTATGCATTTTCCACATTTCTTGCCTTCTCACCTGATCCTTCACCTCATATTCTTTATTTTGTTTGTTGGCACATTCAGTTGCTGCCTAATTTTTATCTGTTTCTGCTTGACGCAGATATGCTTCTGCTAAACTAAGCAGGGAAGTCATCTTAGACTTATTCTTCTCATGTTTCAAAACCTTTACTAAATTTGGGTCTTGTGAAGTCAGCAGATATGTATACAGTCCCATGATTTCAAATCTATACATATAATCAGTTTTGAGGAGGGCCATATCTCCTTCAGAAAGGGAATATATAATCTTGGTATGCACTGATTTTTATAAATCATTTGATGAGCAAGAAGCATTCTTCTTGTTTTTTTTTTTCTAACCTATCCAACACCTTTCAGGACCAGTCAGTCACTCCAAAACTGTAAGTTAGGACAGGAAGAACAAATTGGTTTATAGCTTGGACTTTGTTCCCAGATGTCAATGCTATTTTCAGCTTTAATCTTAGTCTTCTAAAATATTTCTTGCTAGGTTTTATTCCCATTTCTTCATGTTTTATATGTGATCCTTCATCAGTTCCCAAATATTTATACATTCCCTCTTGCTCATGTTCTTTTATATCACGTTCCTGTCCCAAATTGATGTTTTCTTGGTGCTGCAGCTTTCCTCTTTTAAAGGTTGCTTTCTCACATTTATCAATACCAAATGACATTCTTATATCATCTAAAAACATTTTGACCACTTGTAGTTGTGCTTTCAGTTCTTCATCTGATGAACTATACAGCTTAAATCATCTACAAAAAGAAGATGAGAAGTCTTTACACTTTGCTGTTTTCTGGGAGGCAAATTGTAGCCATGACTTTAGATAGCTTAATGGGTTAAGCACAAGAAAAAGAGCAGTGACAGAGAGTCACCCTGGAATATCCCCCTTTAAATGTGTATCTCTGGCATAATAATTTCTCCTTTATCATGGCTTAACTGCAAAGTGGTTTGTCAATGTTTCATGGTCACTGTAATGTATTCGTTCAGTGTAGGGTGTATCTTATACATTTTTAAGCACTCTTTTATCCATGAATGTGGGATACTGTAAAATTTTATTTATAGTCCATCCATGCCATACTTAGATTCTTCCTTTTTATATTTCTTCATTATGACTTTATTTAACAACAAATGATCCTTTGCTTTATATGACTTTCTTTTATTACAATTTTGTTCTATTGCCATGATTGAATTTTCTTCTAAATGAATATAAACTCTGTCGGTATCAATTCTTTTGTTTAGTTTATATGTCATTGGAAGGCAAGTTATTGGTCTGTAGTTATTAGGGTAGCTTGTAGGTTCATTTTTAAGTAGGAGTATTGTTTTCCCAGTTGTTAACCAAGTTGGTGTGTGTTCGGGGTGAGCATATACAGAAAACAGTTCTTACTCATGGCTAAGTCCTCATGTAAAAATGTTAATACTTTTAACCAGAAGTTAACTACTGCAACTGGGCCTGGGGTTTTCCAATTAGGAGCTTTTCTTAACTTTGTTTCAATCTCTCTGGCCATTACTTAATCTCATTTCATCCCATTTCATATCCTGTACATTCAAACTTCTTATTCTTTCTTTTACTTTTTCTATCCATTTAGCATCTTTGTTATGTTCCACAGGATCTTCATAGATATCTGTCCAAATATGTATCTATTTCTTCTTTTTTTTTTGTGGTCTTTCAATTCCTTTTGCCTTTTTTCCCAGTTTTCTATAAAACTTTTTGGATAGTCAAAAATTGCTTATTTTGTAGTTTTCTTTTATATTTATCGTCATATTTTCTGCATTTGTCTGCCTGCATTGATATTTTTAGTTAATTATTTGTGATAGTGCACAATAGATCCTGATCTGTTCTGATACTGCACATAGCTTTTATCATGTCTATCTTTCTGAGTAATTTTGTTGATCTGTTTCTTCTTCTATACTCTTCTAACGGTGATACTTCTTGTCTTAACTGCTTTATAGTTTTCTCTAGTCGATATTTCCATGATGGCATTTCATTTCTCCCCTTCCTTTCCCTTACTGTCCTGTGTTTTTGTGTTAAGACTTTATTTGTTATTAATATAGCTGCACAGTAATATATCCCATTTACTTCTGTTATACCACATGAATCTCTATGGACAATCCTAATTACTGGGTTCATTTGTTTTACCAAATTTCTAACTTTTGGATTTTATTGACTTTCTGTAGTCTATTTCTTTCAGTTGTCTTAATATGTCTGTCCATTTCTGTTAAATTAAGCAACTCTTCTCTTAGATAATTTTCTTCTAAACTGAGGGCACATTCTGTGTTCTCCATTTCCTGCAGGCATTCTATAGAAAGTTCCAGAGGATCTTCCTGTGCCACATTGTCTTTAGTTTCATCCTGTATCATCCATTGCTCTTTTATATGGGAGCTCACTGGCCTATCACTCCACAACAGTGACTGAGTGAGAATTGCCACAGTTTCCTGTTCCTTCTGTTGGTGTGCAGTTTCAACTGACCATTTGTTCTGGCTTCCTATGAAAGCCTGCAAAGTATCTTCATATGGCAACTGATCAGATGCTCCATTGTATTCAGAGTTAGCTTTTCTGCACTAAATCCTTTACTTTACAGGTAATTCATAACCTCAGTTTCTATTTCTTTAACTTCTCCATTACTAATCCCCTTTTCCACTTTTTCTCTTTGTTTTCTTATTTTTTGTATTGTAAAGTTTTCCATGTCTGGATGCCTTTGCCTGTATTTCTCTTCAGATATCTTTGGTGCTGCTCTTTTTGTATTGATTAGTTTTGCTTTCTCCTTTGCATAAATATTGCACCATATTACATTTCTTTTTATTTCCCATGTCCATATTTCTCCTTCAGATGTCTCCTGCTCCTCGTTGTTTCATCATGCTGTGACTTTCTACACTAAATCCTTCACTTCACAAGTATTCCACAGCTTCATCTTCTGTTTTTTTTTAACTCCTACTTGACTAATCTTCTGTTCTGTGTTCCCTTTTTGTGATCTTATTTTTTATTGTAAATTTTTCCATATCTGGATGCATTTTCCTGTATTTCTCTTTGAATATCTTTGGAGCTGTCTTTTTGTGTTGATTAATTTATCTTTCTTCTTTGCATAAATATTTTTCCAATGAGGTCAGCATGATAGAATGGGAGATTGAGAAACACTGGTTGACATTGACCCATTTTGTTGACATCAAAGATGTGGTGGGGCTTTAAACCTTGTTACATTTATAAGCGGGCCAGGAATATTATATTAAAGACATTTTTGAGAACGGGTCCACCCAAAGTTTTACCTTTCAGGGTACCAAGAAATGTAATTATTATAATCAGTGCCATTTTATTCATTAGGATGCCCCAGTTGAGATTGGGAAAAAAAGCATGTACAAATTGATAAGCTTCCTAGGGCTAGCTGTGGCACTAAGGCTGTGGTATATGCAGAGGTTTGCCAAGCCTGTAGTGCTTTTTGTATAGATAAGACTGTTCATGTTTAAGGGAGTGTGTATGTATATATATGTGTGTGTGTATATATATATATATATATATATATATATATATATATATATATATATATGTGTATATATATATATATATATATATATATATATATATATATATATATATATATATATAAGCACTATTATGCTATAAAAACATCGGTCCTTTTGTGGGTGACTGGGAAAACTACCTAGAATGTAGAGAAGTTTGGTGGCAGGTTTATTTTGCAGCACACTGTCCACTGCATTTAAATGACACTATCAATAGTATTTGTATGCTGAAAAGGAGGGTTTACAATATTTAAAGCCCATACATTATAATGTGTGTGCTGCTTTTAATGATGTGACTGTAGTTAAGCCATGTCTGTTTTTTATATGACTTTACATTTTAAACTAATGGGTGATATTTTAATTTACAGTATGTTTAGCTACCTGTTTCTTTAAGGCAACAGGTATGTTTGTCATGTGATGGTTCCACTTCATATTTAAAAAATGCTTTGGTCTGTGCTAGTCATTCTAAAGCAATCCTTTATATACTTGGATGAAAGTGTTTAATGACTTTTATTAAACCGTTCTGCTTGGTATTTACCACCTTCCATTTTATTGTTTTTGCAATCCTACAAGTGCTTAAGAGTCACAATGGACAATAACTTCACATTCAATAATATTATTGTCTCCACAGCAAAAGACATGCACAGAAAGGTAGGTACAATATGCATCTAAATGAAAGCCTTTCTTTAGACTGTTTCATGTCATAAGCTCTTTCAGTAATTTGAATATGGTAATGCAAGACAAGCTGAAATCCACCTACTATACAAGCATATCTTTGTGTGCTCCCTTAATAAAGGAATGATTCAGTTCACTTCAAGGAAAGTGAAGTCGTCCGGCAGCATTACTTAAGTGCCCTTACTCTTGTCATCTTCTTCTAATCATCCATCTTTGACCCATGCAGTCACGTGTGGATAATATGAATCTGGTATATCTCCAGTGTGGCATCTGTCTTCTCTCTACTACAGAGAATTATCGTCAGGTTACTTGTCATAAGCAGTTTATTAGTGCGTATAAGAAATGGATACAAGAATGTCCCTTCCATTTTGAGATCACAATAAATAGTTTGGCCAGTGACCCAATCCTAATGCATTGCAGTAAATGGAGTATTGGCTGCCCTGATGTATTATGACTTACAGATGAAAAAAGGGTACAATTATGAAGTTTTTCATATGCAGTACAGCTACGTAGACAGCAGGCTGAAACAAAGTGTCCCTCTGATTAATTAGCAGGTTTAAAAGCTGTTATACATTGTATACTACCACTGTTTTGTTTTCTGTATAGCAGTGTGAAATGTCTTCTAGATTTTTTTAAAGCTACCAACATGATTTTGATACTCTGCTGTGGTACATTCTCCATGTGCTTCAGTGCAACATCCAATAATAACAGTTATAAAGAGTGCGTAACACACAAGATTATGCTCATGTTTCCAGTCATAACCAAGATATTATATGTTTGAAAAATGGAGGTCAAGACATTCACCTTCTGAGATCAGCAATGCAAATGCACCTTTACATACACAATAAATGTTTGTCTATCCTGTGCAGAGCTGTAACTGTAGTGGGGCAAAGTGAGTGGCAGCCCCATGCTCAAGCTGTTAAGGGGTACAATTGGCATACACAAATAGCATTACTAATACTGCATTCATGGTTGCAGTATGTGCCAGACTAGTAACTGTAGTCAGGGGCTTGTAATAGTTGTAGCACATTGCCAGATGACCTAGCTACAGCTCTGCCCCTCTAGCTCAGTGCACCTCCTTTTTTCCCATTTTAGCCTAGCCTCGTCTGTCTTTCCCATTCTACGTGTCTGCGTACCTCTGCATGCTGTCCTACTCCTTTCATCCTGCTTTGTCTTTCACACGTCCTCCTTTCCTTCCATCAATATAAAGCAAAAACTGAAGCCCTATCCCCACCTCCGATAAATAAATACATAAATATTGCCCTGCAACCCTGAAGCCATACACGTCTCTATGTTCATGTTGCCCTTATATGTGAAATTCTGCTTGCTGCCATCTCTTTTTCCTGCTTTCCTCTACATCTCTTTCCTCCCTTTTTATGTATCTGGCAGGTGACCACATACTTATCAACACTATAATACTGCAGCTGCAAATATTGTATATCTGTAGAGTTTTATGTAGCACTGTGTGCTGCCTAGCAAGAGATACGCTGTCATGTGCAGCCTAACTAATACACATACTGCTTTACTTTTGAGGTACATCAGTCTGAATTCACATTTTCCATTTTCTTGAGATTCCACACTATGGAATGCGACTGTTCTATAGATTGCATCCTGCTCTTTTTGTATGGCTTCACTGCATGGATGTGTCTGTCTGCAAAGTTATTGTGATTATTCATTTATGTAACCTGAAGAGAAGTCGGCTGCACATAAGCATTGCTTGTCTTGCTTTTTGTATTTAATTGCTCCCTATGTTACATCACTGAGCTACCCAGCTGTGTAAGCTTTGAACAGAAGTAAAGGGCAGCTCTATGAAGCCTGACCTCTGTTGCATTTACTGTAACTGTACAACACCACACTGACAAATTGTACCCTGTACATGTGCTTCATTATATATGACTATATATATAAATATATACACACACACACACACACACACACACACACACACACACACACACACACACACACACACACACACACACACTGACTAAGTCATATTCTAAATTACATATTAACTTTGTATTTAATGTTTTTCCCCTATTTTTAGGGGAGGATATTTGTATGTATCTATCTATATATATATATATATATATATATATATATAGATATATATATATATATATATATATATATATATCTAAATGGTGAATATGTTAAATAGCGCTACATAAATTAACAATAAATTTAAAAGGTGGTAGTACCAAATCACTTTAATGCTTATTAAAAAAGTAAAATGTGACTGGTTAAAGTTAAAGAAGTTTGTACTTTGCATAGCATTTTCTGAAAATATAACAGTTCATACAGGAGGCAAAAGTATAGTGATGTTTGCATTATGGTTTTCGGAAACATTAATCTAATTTGATGATGCAGTTTTTTTTTTTTTATTATTCAATGTGTCTTTAGTGCCAGCCTGTCTAATGATAGGCCAAAATGTGATTGGGTGCATGTTGAGCAGACTTTCCTGGTGATCTCTGTGAACTTCTCTTACATATAGTTATGTTGTGCTTATTGTTATGTTAAATTTTGTTTATCTGTGTTTTATTCATTGTGAAACAATGCATCCTTCTGGGTCCTCTTTCTATTCTAGTAAAAATGACAGAGGTTTCCCAAGCTTTCTTTCTTTCTCTTGTTTCCCATTTAAGTGAACATTTTAACAAGTTGAATGGATGGCAATGGGCAGACTGTCCCTCCCCATAAAGAGCTAACTGGTTCATCCAGCTGTAACTTGTGTATAATGCCTTTTCCTGCCCATTAGACATGTGAGTATTATAGCCTAGCAGTGTTTCCTTGCATTTCTGTCTATATGGCACAAAATCTAAGAGGTACTTATAGCTGTTTTGGCCAAGCATCAGCATATTCATTGATCTGTAAAACTGGTAACCATTTAAACATTCCAAAGAGGTATTTTCTACAATAATTTCTAATTTCTACGTACTCCTTAACCAAAGTATCTTACATGTTATACAAGCTGCCATATAAGGAAAGATGCAAGTGGCTGTCTGATATTGGCTAGTTAGGTGCTCTGAGTTAAAACAGCAAAGGGCACTGTTGTTCTGTGTTTAAATTCCATGTTTCAGTTTATTCATTTTTAGTATAACCACCTCTCATGCACTGTATTATCTGGGGATCAGAGTTATATAATACCATTTTAATGGGAAGCAGTCCAGCAACAGTCTCTGACATGGTGCATGCAGTCTGTTGATTTGATACCTATCTTAAAGTCATGGCTTGATGCAAACATTAGTACTAATTTAGAAGATACTGTTAATATATTTTATTTTATTGTCTTCCTTTGGGAATGTTGTACTAATGAAAATGTGAATACTGGTTTTAGATTATCACTTAAATTGTGAGAGATTCTAGGATGCTCATATGTCATTGGAATAGGAACAAGCTGAATATTTCTTTGATCTACCATTCATCTTATAATGAGAATGTATTTTTTCTGGAAGTCATGACTTTCTTATTAGCTAAGTATTATATCACTACAGTGTGCTAATCTTGGGGAACTTTAACATGAAAGTAGGTAGTTTACATCAGCTGTGGGCTCAAATTCCTGTATTATGTAAGACAAAGGCTATACTTATAGCAGTCCATCAGCTGCCAGTTTAAAAGCACACTCACTCAGTTTGGTTTTCCAGATTGTTGTGTAGATATTACATGAAGGGTGGAGTAAAATGGTAGACTAGATTCCTGTCTCATTAAGTTCATCTTTCGGTCCTACTGTAGGACTTTCTGATGTCAGTCTCACTCAATGCTGCCTATTACTTATACCACTGGAGTGCTATCTTTGACCCTGAAGTGTAACCCGCAACTGTATCAATGCTGTACATACAATCATTCTCATAAATACAAAAAATATTGTGCATGTATTTAACAAAGGTTCACCTTGCTCATAGGTTCATAGATTTATAGGCTCTTACTAAATGTAAGGCAAGCTGAACATCGAGAAGCTCAGCCATGTCACCAAATACTGGTGGGAGATTAATAGTGTCTTCCATTAAGTATACTATCCCACTTATCCCAGGTGAAAACTTGCAATCACTCATTCAGTCATCCAGACTGGTTTTAAAGGTTGTTAAGGATGTACGTCACTTGATATGCAAATGGAGCTTGTTCAAGAAACAGGTAATACGCTGTGTTAAGTATCTGTTGTGCCAGCTGGTATTGTTAATTGTTAATGTGGCTGATGGGTGTAGGTCTGTAGACCAAGTATATGTTTTACTGCTGTTTATTTCAAAGAGTTAAAAGAGTATGGAGTCATTCAACAAACAGTAGGCTAAACAGAGCTCATCTCTCAGAAGCCAATCAAGACTGAGTAAAGGATAGGGCTATTAATCTGCCTGAGTAGCTAAGGGTACTAAAATCCAAAATCTTTTTTATGAGTTATTGTTGAAGGTCTCTTGGGTTGGTTTAGGTGCTTAGTGAGGCATCATATTCAGTGTTAGGCTTAATAAGGGAAGAATAAAGTGCAACTATAACTTCACCGGATGAAAGATAAAGGTGTGTAAGGTGGAAGGATTTTCTAACTGCGACCCAGATGTGGTAGCCTTATGTTATCAACATATGTTCCAAAGTCGCTAATAACTGGATCAAATGTAAATGCAATGTTATCTGCATGGTATGTGGTGGTGATAGTGGATTTACCCAAATGAAAAGTAATATACTGAATTTGTTACTTTAAGGTTAAACCCAAAATTAACACACCAATCACCCTTTTAATAAAAAATCTGAGCATCAGAATGTGATTTGATAACCTCCCTTGGTCTGCAGTCATCAGCAAACTTGGTTAGCTATGGTATCTTGATATCAGCATTCAGTTGAAGTATATGCCAAAGAGCAGGTGGCCTAAGATAGAGCCCTATGGGACAGTGCAAGTGAAAATTTTCTGTTTAGGAAAGGCATATCTATCCTCAATAGTACAATGTTATAATGCAACAACATTCCTGGGGGGCTCAGCAGCCTACTGGCGATCATACTGGACTCAATTCCACACCAACTTAGGCACATACTCTTTATCAGCAAATAACAGATCAACCTGACTTTTGAAATAACTCAAAGGTGTATGTCATAATACATTTCAAAGTCTTGTAATTCTAGTCTAAAAGAAGTATGATTTCTTTATTTCTGCATGTTTAGCTGTAATTATAAAACATGATTTTTATAGAGAGAGATAAAGCTAATGCCAGTTGTTGCCAGTATAGTAACATCATGGGAGCATTTGTAAGTCAGATCAAGTCACCTTTTTGTAAGAAATATTGAACTTAGCTCAGTTTCAGTTTTCTTAACGTAGCCTCATAACTGAGGTTCTCTGTCAATAGTTTTTGTTTTATAATATTAAATGTTTGGATTCTGTCCAGCTTATTTATTTTCATAATATCCTTAGACATAAAAAGCAGATGCATATTCCATCACTGGTCTAATAAGACTCTTAAATAATGCAAGGAGCACATCTTTATTTGTTGATGTAACTGATCTCAAAACAGTTTTTATAATACAAAATCATTTTCTAAACACTGTATTGACATGCATGCTAGACTTTCAAATGTCCTTTTGGGTTCTGTCAGATAACCAGTTAGCCATATATGGAAGTAGGCATAGATTAATGTACAATAGGGACAGCTTCATAATAATCCCAGCAATATTACTGATCTAGCAGATGAGGAGAAGAGAGAGTCTTCTGGGCCCAGAACACCAGGGACTGGATTTTTGAGTGGTTTTTTTTCAACATTGGAGTGGAAATTAAGGGTTTGATTTAACCAGAGGCCAAAGTACTTGAAGGATGTTGTGGTTTCAGTGTTGCAGTTGTTAATATTGGAAGCAGGTAGTTTGCTAGAACTTTTGGCTTGTCTGTGACATGTACCAAAACAATATGGTTTTAGTTTGTGAGAGATTCAGGAGTAGTTTCTGTTGGATTAGGCATTGGTGGAGCTGGTGTGGATCTGGGCTTGGATAATAGTATTATCTATACAATTTGGGGCTGTGAAACAGGTTTTCATGGAGAACGCCATGACAAGATGACAAGATATTAGATGCAATTTCTGAGCTGCAGAAAAGTGCCATATCCTGTGGAAGTATCTTGCAATCATATGATTATTAGTACATTCTCCAGTCTGTGTTCAGTGGACAGATCTGCTGCATAGTGAAATCCTTAATTCCAGTAATAAAGGCAGTAAAACTGATGATTTTCTTCACATTGTTGTATCTCTTCTTCTTTGTATACTAACTTGAAAACAGTTTAATATTTTTGGTGCTCAGTTTTCACAGTGCTTTGTCTCTTCCTAGACCATGCAGCTGATTATAATATGTTATTCCTAGAACCAAGCTCTGTGAGATCACATTTTCTGCAGACCAATGTACATACATGGATTACTTAATTTATTGTGTTACACTTCTGAAAAGCATTTGACAGATTTCACAAATCAATGACAGAAAGTATTCCTTATATTGTAGCATTACAAATATTTGTGCCACAGGAAAATGTACCAGTTATGGTGAAGGATGGGAAAAATCTAGAGCTCCACAAGTGCCTTGCCATAATAAACTTCGGTTGTCTAGGGTGACGAAAGTAACATTTCTAGTCACTGACTGTATATCCCTTTGCATCAGCCATATGCCTAGCAATACCTCTAAAGTTTATCTTGCTGACTCCCTAATAACAAATTTTTATCATGACATCTGGCAAATGGCACCTTCTCACCATCCTGTCAGAGGTACCATATGTGTTAAAATGTGGTTATAACATGAAAAAAAAAAGATCTGGCTTCATACATATCACAGTTCCATGTGTCTCTTTCTGTTTCCTTGGTTTTGCCTTCTACATTCTAGGTGAGTCAGAGAAATTGCTTTTATCTGTAGTGTAAACTGAGGAGCAAAACAAACAAAAAAATTAAGGTTTGCTGAGCTGAATGTGAAGTGGAATCTCAAACTTAAAATGGATAAGTGCCTGGAATGACAAAGCATTAAGAAAATTCTGAAATTTATTGATAACAATTCTTTGTGGATATCATTGTTTTGACTTGGAGTGGTGAATTATTTAAGCTAAAATACATACATAGATCCCCACTATACTGCAGTCTTGCATAGAAACACTACCAGCACATTCAATCAGCAGATTTTTGATGAGTTGTGCCAGGATTTTTCCAGGTTTCACAAGTAGTTGTTCAACTACTTGTCGGACACATATAAGAGTTAAATAAATGTGTGGACTTAGAACATAATGGCAGCAAAACATAATAGCACTATGTAAAAAATAACATTTTTGTGCATCTGTGGAAAGGTGTAGTGTTGTGTTTTAGGTCCATGCACTGATTTCAGTTTTGAGCACTATTGTGAAACATATACATTTAGCAGTTGCTAAGCAGTGATTTTTTTAATCTGGATTTTTTTTTGTGAATCCGTGGAAAGGATTTCCTTACTACACTCTTTAGTGGTGAATCATTTTTTTTTTTATGTTATATTCTAGATCCATGCATTTAGTGGGTGTTGCGCAATGAATTTTTATCTGGATGTTTTGTGCATTTGTAGAAGGATTTCTTTGATGCATGGATCTAAGTGTGTGTGTGTGTGTGTGTGTGTGTGTGTGTGTGTGTGTGTGTGTGTGTGTGTGTGTGTGTGTGTGTGTGTGCATATATAGCTAAATAGATATAGACTCTGACCAGTTAAACATTCTCCATTATTCAAATCTTCTAAACTATTCAAGGTAATGCATTTCTTCCTAACTACCAGCAAATGCATTTATACAGCTATACAATATACCCTGTATACAGTAATCCACTGTCTTGAACTGTCTGATCAGGATTTTTATAATATAAACCCATATTACATTAATTAATTACATGTGCTATATTTTACATGTATGTACTAAGATTAAGACATTTTTTTCTTAAATACAATTGCAGTAAGTCACATAGCATCAAGCATTATATTTTCAAAAAAAAGATGTCTCCTATTCTAAATTTTCAGGACAGCAGAAAAAGGAAATACCTGAATTTTGCCACAACACAAATATTTCAGTTTTCTCTGTTTTGTTGCAGCCTTGGAGTTGATTGTATAATTTAGTTGAGGAATAGGGTAGAACAAGCAACATGGGGAGTACATTATAGGGACTTGAACCCACCATAAAACCACTATATATATATTTTTTTAATTCTTGAAGTTTTGAGATCTTGTGATTGCAGTTACTTGTAATCAGGACAAAACTGAAGTGATTTGTTCTAGACCTTATGTACTCAGCCATTTTATATGGGCTAATTTACTTTGCATAAGTATTAGATTATAGTAATTAAATATATGTATTGATGTCAGCTCCATATCTGATCAGTGTTCAGTTACCCTTTATTTCAAATTTGTGATTACATTTTGCCTCTGGCATGGCTAAACTAAAAAGGGTCAGTGAACAGACCGCATACCTAGTTAATGAATCTGTCTATACATAAATATAGATCCCTAAAGTTCTACTAGAAACAAGAGAGAGAGAAAAAGAGAGAAAGAGACAGGAAGAATCTAAGAATTGCCATATATCAGTAAGAGAAGAATCTATACTAGACTAGATGATGGGAAACGTCAGTAGAATCAGTAAGACATGTTTTGAATCCACTAATCAGAAGGCATATTATAATGTAGATTATACAACGGCCCCCATTAATATTCCAAAATGTGCATGCTGATTGGTCAGCGTGCATGTTGTAAATGAGTTGTAGTAATGGAAAAAGGTCCGGTCACCCGGACTTTTTCCATTAGTATAACTCTTTTTTTACAGCAACGGAGAACTCAAGATCTCTGTTGCTGTTTAGACACTGTCTCGCTATGTTAAAGGAGTTTAACATAGCGTGGCAGCTTTAAAAAAAGTAACAGAGATCTTCCTATCTCTGTTGCTTTTTTTCAAGGTGTCTCGCTATGTTAAATGGGTTTAACATAGCGAGACAGCTTTAAAAAAAAGCAATGGAGATTCTCTGTTGCTTTTTTAAAGCTGTCTCGCTATGTAAAACTCCTTTAACATAGCGAGACACTTTGTAAAAAGCAACAGAGATCTTGCTTTCTCCGTTGCTTTTTTCAAAACTGTCTCGCTATGTTAAATGGGTTTAACATAGCGAGACAGCTTTAAAAAAGCAACGGAGATTCTCCTTTGCTTTTTTAAAGCGCTCTCGCTATGTTAAACTCATTTAACATAGTGAGACAGTTTATAAAAAGCAATGGAGATCTTGCTTTCTCCATTGCTTTTGCCCACAGCTCTGATGTACTGCATTAGCATACGCATGCGCAGTACATCAGAACTGCTGCAGAATGCCAAACAGCTGCGGAAGGGCAGCAAGGAGGCATTATACAATGTCATTATTTAAGAAAAAGAATTATTCTTTTTCTTAAATAATGTCATTGTATAATAGCAATAACCCACTTCTGGGTGTGGGTAATGCTGGATTTACCCACGGTTGTCTTTGTTTGGCCACTCGGGCTTCGCCCTCATGACCAAACCATGCCAACCGTGGATAAATCCAGCATTACCCACACCCAGCCGTGGGTTATTGCTATATTATACAGTATGCCATGCAATATACACCTTCTATTTCATTTAGCTTGTGCTCTTCAAATTAAAAAACGTATTGACTTTAATATGGTTTTGGACCTCCATTTCCACCATCTAGTCTGTTCCACAACCATATTTAGACCACTTTGTGCACTGTCATGGTGTTGAGAATGAGCAAATGGCTATAATCTTAGGTAGATTACTTTGATCATATGGCTATAATCTTAGGTAGATTAGTTTGATCATATGGCTATAATCTTAGGTGGATCAATTTGATCATATGGCTATAACCTTGAGTTGACAGTTTTCTTTTTCTGTGTCTTTCTGTTGTGGTGTAGTGAGTGCAGTGTAAGAATGTATTGGCTGATTACTATATATAAAACTTATGTGGTGCACAGAGTATCATGATTAAATTAGTTGTTTTTTAGTGCATCCATTTGATGCTTTCTGCTACGTTTCCTATTCCCCACCAAAGAATATTACAACAGAACATATGTTCCAATGATACATGTATTCTCTCCTCTCCCCTGGATTGGTGAGCTGCAAACCACTGCCCCTCCAAACTCACAACCTAGCTCTTCAAGATCACAGGTGACTCTAATCAAATCTAGGTCAGCTCAGTTGTTGGGTATCTTTTCACTGTACTACTGAGCTAGCCATAACTAGAATATAAGCAGAACATATGGGCTATATTCACTACCTTCCACAGAAAATATACATTTCTTAGAATTAAATATTCAAACAAACTTTGCATCTTTCATTATTGTAGACAATGGGAAACTATACCTAATTATCTGTTTCTGAATACATCATCTCTGGATATGAATGGAAGCCAGCAGTGCTTATAAATCCATGGGCAAAACTTATTAGAATACTTTTATCAATATAGATTACTTTTTCCTTGGGGAGGGTTAAGGGCAAGTTCCACAGATCTGATATACAGTGCACAGGACTATTACTTCAGAAAAATCTGAAAAGCAATTCATAAAACAGTACAGCAGGGACAGCTATGACCTATGTTGCATATTATCCAAGGTGCTTCTGTTTGACATAAGAGAGTAGGAGTACAGGAGCAGCTCCACTAATGCAACTTATTGTTAACTATTTTAATTAGCAAGAAAGATATGATTACATACTTTTGAAGAAGTTCACATGAGAACTCATAACTGTGTACAAAGTTATTTGACCTTGTATCTCTTTCCGCATTGAAGTACAACCACAAACTTGTGACCTTCTCCTTTAAACTGACAAAAGTTCACACAGCAAACACCACTGAATTTAAAGACTATAAATATCCTGCCTAAGCCTAATCTGTGATGAAAAATTCATATAACTAGCTGTTTATACAACAAAATAAAGAAACTCTTAAAATTACTTAATAAATCCAAAATCCTTTCCTAAAGGATAACATGAAAATCATTACAGAAAAATGAAGAATGCTGTCAGATCCACTAAAGAGGCACATGAACTTAGGTCAGCTTCTAAAGCCAAGCTTACTTATAATACCTACTTTAACCATGTTAGAAAACAAAAAAGACAATACTCTACATCACTGACAGCTTATTCATAATGACACCTCCTATTCCAACCCAATAGACATTTCCAATAGCCTTCATAGGTTCATAGGTTTGTACTAGGCTATCAGCCCTAGGGCCTATACAAGCCTAGCCATAACAATTCCCTGGCTATTTCTTCCCACACTATTTACTTCTCTGGACCCCTGTCTAGCGAGGTGACTGACATGATCCCCGGGGTGAATTTCCTTTCTCCCATCCAATCGTCAAGGTTCCTTTTGAAGAGGGCTAAGGAGGCACTCTGCTTGACATGTATGGGCAGTCTATTCCAGAGTCTGGGGAGTCTCTGGGTCAAGAACCTAGCCCTTCAGTATGTTTTGTTTATTGTGATGATAAGGTTTAGATCCCTGGAGCGTGTGGCTCTGAGGGATTGGGATTTCTTTAAGTGTAGCATGTCCAGCAGCTCGGGGTTTGACATGGCCTTATATGTTAAGCAGAGATTGCCTCTGAGTAGACGATATGCGACAGAGTATAGCTGGAGTTTTTTAAGGTGGTCAGCATAGGGCATCTGCTTTAGGCCTGTGATTCTTTTAGTGAGGTGTTTCCAGTTATTGCAGATGTCTTGAGAGGTACATACCAAATGGGGTGTTGTATTCTATAATGGGTCTAATGAGGGATGAGTACAGTGGGACAATGACCTCCTTTTTTTCTGGATGAAAAGCCCTTAGTGATGAGGTGTGCCACATAGAAGGATTTCCTGACTGTTGTGGCGATGTGGTTATTGAAGGTGAGACCACTGTCTACCTGTGTCCCTAAGTTTAGTTTACTGCCACCTATGTGGTAATTCACTGGTACGTTTTTTCCCAAAGGGGATAACTATACATTTCTTGACATTGAGCTTGAGCCCATGGCTCTGGCACCAAGCATCTGTTTCTGTAAGGCCCTTTTGTAGAGTATCCACATCATTTTGGGATTCAGTAATGGCTCCCAGTTTGCAGTCATCTGTGAACTTTGTTAGCCAGAGTCCCTTAGTGTTGGCCTGTACTTCAGAGAAGTAGATGTCAAACAAGAGCAGTCCCAGGACTGAACCCTGAGGTACTCCACTTGTCACTTGTCTGGAGCTGGATTTGGAGTCAGCTACTTTTACAGTGTGGGTTCTGTCAGTAAGCCAGTTGGCAACCCATCAAGTGACGTAGGGATTAATGTCCAGCTTAGTAAGTTTATCTATGATTCCAGAGTGGGGGATGGTGTCAAAGGCCTTGGCAAGGTCCATATAGGCTCTGTGGACTGCGTTACCCTCATCCATGGCTCTGGAGACTGATTCGAAGAAGTCAATCAGGTTCAGGAGACAAGATCGGCACTTCATGAATCCAAACTGGGTGGGGTCCAGTGTTTGAAGGTTGCCAATATCTTTGTTTATAAGTTCCATGATAATACGTTCCATGGCCTTGCAGATCAGGCTCGTCAGACTGATGGAGTGGTAGTTCCCAGGTTCCAAGGTGGATCGCCCCTTGTGGAGTGGGATAACTGTAGCTGCGCGCCACTCTGTGGGCAGGAAGCTTGAGGTGAGGGTATGATTAAACATGACACTTAGGTGAGGTGCCAGTTCATTTTGTAGCTCATGTAGTACACAGTCCAGGATGTCATCTGGTCCAATGTGTGCTGTATTCTTAGCTTTGGAGAGTGCCCTTTTTTACCTGTGTGGCCATTATTACCGGAATTTGGCAATCTTCTGGTATTGAGATGGGCCATTTATGGGGAGAGAGCGGGTTCAAAATCAGTTTAGTGCCAACCTCAAACCTGGAACCTTTATTCAAAGCCCTAAAATATCTGAACTCTTAACCCCCCAATTATTTATAAACATCATCTACTGAAAACACTAACCAAGACCAAAACTACCTCTTCCATGGGTCCTGACAAAATACATGGTCACTTAATGTGTTAAACATGGCCTTGTATCAACAGTCCTCAACCTATTTCCCTGATGAGTGGCACATTGCAGTGGTGATCCCCATCTATATGGGTGGTCTCACTACCAACCCAAGTAATTAAAGACCTGTCAACCTTGTAAGCCTCATCTGCACAGCCATGGAATGTCTGACCTGACCTGATAAACTTAAGTAGCAAGAAACTTGTTAGAGTTGACATCCAACACTTTGCCATTGAGAACATTAGATACTATCAGTTTAATCTGGTAAACTACCTCAAAAATGTTACAAAGGCTGCAGGTGGTGTCCATGTATTACATGTGGTATATTTTAACATGGCTAAAACCTTCAACACTATTCCCCATGTTGGCTTAAACAAAAACTAAATACTTTAAAAAAACAACCCAGGTGTGGTAAGATGGATATCAAACAGGCAAAAAGACAGAACCCTCACAGTGCAAAATGCAAGTGCCAAATGATAAAGCATGAAAGTGACCAATAGTGTCCCACAGGGCTCAGTGTTGGGACCACTCATTTTAGGTAGTTACTTCTCAGATCACCAAGCAAAGAGTTAAGACCTCTGACTATCAGAGATTTCAGATGACTACAAATTGGGGGTTGTTGTTAAGCCAACCAGTGACATCCAGACACTGCAGAATGAACTCTCCATAGAAAACTAATGTTGTACTAAAATGGCCTCAAACTAAATGCTAATTAGTGTAATATCAACACTTTTGGTAGACAACCTTTCCACTCATCATACTTTATAGACAACACACAACTGTATAACAAAAATGCAGTCAGGAACCTAGGTACTTGGGTAGATAGTGCTGTCTATTTTGACCATCATGTGACAGCAGTGTTTGGAAAATCCTCTTATTTAGTCTATCTAATTTCCTAAAGATTATCATCAAAGTCTAAAGAGGTTATCGTTCCATTATAATTAGTATTAACCAGGGCAATTATCAAGTACAATGCCCTCTTCGAGATGTATGTCACTAAACTTATTAAACAATTAGAAAATCCCCAAAAAGTTCTAAACAAAAAGATCACTCTGAGCTATCAAGAGAAGCTGAACGCTCTATCACTTTATTCAGCATCTTACAGATTTTTGAGTGGTGATCTCTATCTCATTTATCATACTCTTAAAGACCCAATTGTCCTGAACATCCTGTTTCTCTGTAAGCCCAATATCTCCACCAAAACTAGAACCTGGTAGCTAAATCTTTATAAAGATAAATAAAACAAAGTGGAGAGACTGGTTCATAATTCACCATCTCCCAAACCTCTAGAATGAGTTCCCTTCCATGATAAACAGTGCAAATCACTATATTTATTTAAACATAAACTAGATAACTGAATGGGTATCCATTAATTTACTTCAGGATTAACTACTATGACCACTACTTGAGAAAGGAGGAGTGGCCAGAGGGAGAGTACTGGCAAGACATGAATATTCATAAGACTCAGTGGCCTCAGGATATCTATGAATCTATGCATCTATAAACACAGCCAGTCCTTTTCATGCCATTGCTATCAGCAGCACTAAATGTCAGAACAGAGCTTCAGGAACAACTGTCTCCATTCCCTGCCACATTCCTTCAAATCTTTGTCATATGCTTCCAGATTATTGCTATTACCTGACAAAAGAGCTCAACTTAAGAAACCAGGACCTGTTCAGCTATGGCAATACCACAAGACCTTAGAGAGCACCTAAGAATCTCCTTGTACATTTTGACATAGCATTTCAACTTCATGCCAGAAAACTGCCAAATCTAGGCAACAAATACAAATTTGCTGCCAGTTGTCTCCCTCACTATCTGTATACATGTAACTCAACACACTAAATGGTAAAGCATATAAAAATTGAAATTAATTTCTGAGCTTGCAAACAGATGTATTACCAAAGAAGAAACAAATGTGATTTGGGCTACAAAATCTCTTATTGCATCATCAAGTTATTCCAAAATGGCCTAGGAAGAACAACACCTTGCATGTACAGTGTATTGCAGTGTATTCACATTCACTTCTAAGGCTCCCCATCATTAAGAGTTTTTTTAAGGGATATGTCTAAGGCACTGTCAGTAATGCAAATAAATGTGGTAAAAGGGAAAATCCTTGCCCAATGCCACATTTCACAATAAATACTATTTAAAATCAAAGGGCTCAAATGCACCTTAGCATATGGTGTTTCATATTCCATTTCAAGGATTAGATTTGATGGAAAGTGGGCATGATGCTAGACTGATATAAGATAGGGCAAAGGAGGAGTTATTTAAACTTCTATTCTCATTTATAAAATCAGGAAGTTGGTCTGTCCACACACTCATACATTTGTGTCACTCACTTGACAACATGCTGCAGTTATTAGCCAGGACAAAAAGCTTCTGTTTCACCCTTTCTGCTGTCACCCTCATGAATAGGTGATGGTTTACATTCCTGATGGCAAAGGGCATTTCTAGGCCAAGTTAGTGGGATACATTCCTGGCTTCTGGTTCATAGATATTAGAGCCACCTTCCAAAACTATTGGAGAGGGTTATGAGAGGGTTATGAGAGATTGTCACATTACTGTTCTGTACATCTAACACCAGTTTCAATGCTTCATTGGGCAAGGCTTTATGCACCTCTTCTGGTACACTCTCATAGTGTACCACTGTACTTCTTTACATAAAATGGATGGCTTCCATGACATTATTCTCCATGGCACCATCCCCAAAATCAAAGCATCTCTTTTCTCATCTGAATACTTGTGAATGACACTTCAGAGAAAAAAAAACACTTCCAGAACAACAGAATCAGTAGAACTGCTTGAACTAAGCGTTCATTCAGGCAGTCAAAGAAATCCATTTGATGAAAAAATGTTCTCCTCAGACTTGTGATCTTCCTGAAATGTCATCCTGCTGTCCCTTTATTTTGCTATTGTTAAGCATGCTAGCATTTAGTTAGTTAGTCATTTAGTTAGTTAGTTAGTTAGTTAGTTAGTTAGTTAGTTAGTTAGTTAGTTTAATTTGTTTGTTAAACTTAGTTTACTACTTCACATTGGACTCTATTTTGGACTTATCCTTAAATTGAGAATGGGAGCAGAGGGAACCAGGATTAGAGAGAAAAGGGGATAAAATAAGGTATGAAGACTGATGTATAAAACAGTAGAGTTGCATAAAGGAGAGAATTGCAGCAGTGATTGATTAGAGAATAAGTACATTTAATGGTTATAGTACAGATTTAGTGAACCTAAGCTGGGCTGTTACTTGCAAAGTGTTTGTCTTTGGCAATTTGTAAATGTTCTTTTAGAACAAATCTAAATTCAGAGTTGTTACAGTTCTTGATTGTGGTGGTTTGGGATTCCCAGAGTTTCAAGGCTAATCTTTAGAAGCTATAATTTCTGTGATTAAGATTTATTATGTGATACATAAAGAATGAGCATTGGAAGGCATGAGCCAAATTTCATAAGTTCTGCAACAGTGTTCGAGTCTAATGCCCTATAAGAACCACTGATTACATAATATAAGGTGTGATGCATCACCACTGGGCCAGTAATCAAGGATCCTCAATCCTCATCACTGGCAACAGGGGGGGAAGTACATTGGGAGGATGACAAGTACACACACAGTATTTCCACATGCAACTCTCTGCATCAAATGCAGTTTCCCTTAAGGACAAACAGAGACCACCGTCAGTCCAGGGCTGTTTTTTCCATCTTTCTCCAGATCCCCAATAAGACTCCCTACTGGCACAGCTGTAGACTTGAAATCCCACCTGAGTGGTCAAGCCAAGACCTCCAGCACCCCCTCTGTCCAACCAGTGCTTTGTGTCCCTGCACAAGTAGCTGACATATGCACTCTTTCAGGTTTAATTTGCACACATCACACACACACACACCTAGGAAAGGCTGGCACAAGTTTACTAGCTATGACCCTTTTGCCCAGACTATAAGGTAACTATCACCAACTCCTTATCAGCTACTTTAAGGCCCTTAACAAAGGGTGTCCAGTCTTACTGTGTAATATTAATATTAATACAAATGGTAGTCTGACCAAGAGAAAGGCTATTAGGAGTACCCATACAGTGTCACCAAATAAATATGCAAGTACTTTCAAAACATAAATATCTCTAGAGAGATCAGCCACAATGAAAGGTTTAAATATAATTAATAATAAATAATAAAAGTACAAGAAAATATAAATATATAATCACAGTGACATTAGAGTTCAAAATCACAGGAAATATTTAAAACAACATTGCAGGACAGTCTCACATAAGTAAAGAAAAATATCTAAACTATGCTTTGCTATATTCCTGACTGTATATAAGAGGATTACTATACCATAGTTCATAGGCTCATAGGTTGATACTAGGCAATCTGCCCTATGGCATTTATAAGCCTAGCCAGAGTGTATTTTGCTTTCGACACCCTTTTAGATTAGTTGACTGTGCCTCTGTATAGTAGGTCACAGAAGATCGCCCTTTTGAGGTTAGTTTACTGTGCCTCTGTCTAGTAGAGACACAGAAGAGATCCCAGGGGTAAACCTACGATCTCCCATCCACTCGTCAAGATTTCGCTTGAAGAGGGTCATTGAGGGACTCTGCCTAACATGGATTGGGATTTTGTTCCAGAGTGAGGGGAGCCTCTGGGATATGAATCTGTCCCTCCAGCATGTCCTGTTTATTTTTGTGCTGAGGTTTAAGTCCCTGAAGCATGTAGCTCTAAGGGATTTGGATTTCCTGGGGCGGAGCATGTCCATTCTGGCTTTATACGTCAGGCACAGATCGCCTCTGAGTAGGTGGTAAGCAACTGAGTAGAGCTGGAGTTTCTTTAGCCTAACTGTGTAGGGCATCTGTTTGAGTCCCTTGATCCTCTTGGTTAGGTACTTTTGGGGTCTTTCCAGTTGCTGCAGGTGTTGGGTAAGGTACATCCCAAATGGGGCATTGTATTCAATTATGGGCCTGATGAGTGATGAGTAGAGGGGCACAATGACCTCTCTTGATCTAGATGTGAACCCTTTCGTGATAAGATGGGCTATATAGAAGGTCTTTCTAACCACTTTGGCAACGTGATTGTCAAAGGAGAGATTGCTATCTACTTGGGTCCCCAAATCCCTAATTACTTCTTCCAGATTTAATGGATTACCACCTATGTGGTAATTTGTGGGCACTTTGTTTTTCCCAAAGGGGATGACTATGCACTTTTTGGCATTTAGCTTTAGGCCATGGCTCTGGCACCAGTTATCCGTCTCTGTGAGACCCTTTTGGAGGATGCTTGTGTCAGTCGGCGAGTCGATTATGGCACCCAGTTTGCAGTCATTCATAACTTGGTCAGCCATAGTCCTCCCATGTTAGCCTGTACCTCAGAGAAATATATACTGAACAAGAGAGGTCCCAGGACTGAGCCTTGTGTGACGCCACTTGTAACTGGTTTAGAGTCTGACATGGCACCTGCAATTCTGACCATGTGGGTTCTATCCCTGAGCCAGTTTGCAACCCGTCTTGTGACATAGGGGTTGATATTTAAACTGGTGAGCTTATTTATGATGCCCGAGTGGGGTATTGTGTCAAAGGCTTTTGCGAGGTCCAGGTAGGCTGTGTGGACTACCGTCCCTTCATCTATGGCCTTGGTGACTGTTTCAAAGAAGTTGACCAGGTTCAAGAGGCAAGATCTGCCCTTAACAAAGCCGAATTGGTTAGGATCCAGTGTTTGGAGGTTCCCAATGTCTTTGTTTATGAGTTTCATGATGATACGCTCCATAGCTTTGCAAACCAGGCTAGTCAGGCTTATAGGCCGATAGTTTCCGGGGTCCATTGTGGCGCCACCTTTGTGGAGTGGGACCACTGTTGCTGTACACCATTCCTTGGGTACATATCCTGTAGTAAGGCTGAGACTGAACAGTGACTTTATGTGAGGGTTCAGTTCTTCTTGGAGTTCATGTAAGATGCAGCCTGGGACACCGTCTGGTCCCATTGATGCTGTGTTTTTTGCTTTGGAGAGGGCAGCTCTCACCTGTGCATCTGTGATGTCAGGGAGGCTACAATCTGTTGGGATAGACATTTGCTCTTTTGGGGGGGAAAGGGGGGGGTTTGCACTGAACCTGTCTGCCAGGATGTTGGCAATGTCTGTGGGTTCAGTGTATTTTTTGTCATTTTGACTCAGAGCATATCTGGGAGTTGCCACCCAGGTTCCTGACATAACTAAAGAAGGCCTTGTGATTATCTTTAGCATCTTGTGCAATTTTTCTTTAACTTACTTAAGAGCAAAGCAGATATGGTGAATGGATCTTCTTTAGTTGTTGTTAGGTCAAAGACAGAATCCAGAATGCTGTCTCATTCTAAGAGACATCTTAAATTATTATCTCAAATATTACTGCTGGGATAGCATGCAGAATTACATCATTTCTTGTCATCTGGCTCTATCCCAGGTGAAACCCCCCACTGCTGGAAGCTAGCAGTATTTAGCATATTCCTGTGAAAATACAGAGATCTCAGATCTTTGGCAGATGCTGGAAGTCATAAAACAATTGTAGTAATTAGTTCATTCCGAAGACAAAACAGAAAGCTTCTCAGCACAGACATTGTGTCTGTAGCTCCCATAAAGTAATTTACTTTCAGCTATTTTTCTGAAGTTTTGCTGGACTGAAATTAACCTCCCGTATTCCAGTTTCCACTGGTAAAGTATATACATTTAAACAGTTACAATAGGGCATGTCCATTTCTGTTCTCTTCTAGTAGGGCACACTGCGTTAAAAACACCACTTTGCAAAAACCTTTCCAACCCACATTTCTGTACCAGCAGTTTGATATACAGTTCTAATACAGTTGTAGCACAAGCATCTTATATAAATCATCTCAATATTCACCAATGACATATAATTATTTACAGACTTCCAGATAGCTCTTCTGTCAGTATCTCCCTTTGTCAAACAAGATTTGATTTTCATATCCACTGCTCAAGCATCAATATATTTCTTTTATAGATTTCTAAAGTATTAGACTGGCAAATATTGATTGATATATTGTTCCATAATACTGCCATTTAATTTGAAAAACAAAAGAATATCTTAACCTTGTTTTACATAGATATGTCTGAAATGTCATACTGTGCCTCAATGCTTTTTCACTTTTATAAATCTCCATATTAAATAGAATTTTCAATGCAGTATCATGGAAAGTTTTGTACACTAGAATTAATTTTCCTCTTATATACCTATAACTTTTGCAATAAAGGTTTAGAGCCAGATTCAATAAAGCCTACACTAAGTGTACAACATATGTATTCAAGAACATTTGTATTACATTTGTATGCTTTCTAGTCACTCAGAAAGATTACTCTAAGTGTACATGTAGTCTACACTTTGTGGTAACCTTTATGAATCCCTGTCAAGTTGCAAGAATATCAGTAGGAAAACTAAAATTAAGAGGAAGAAGGAGTGAGTTATGTCTGTGTTGTCTGTTCACTCAGAACAGTGTACACTTGTACAGTTAGTGTAGGCATTATTGAATCCAGGGGTTAAATGATGGAATCTGCTCCTATAATCTTAATCTTTTGCTGCAGTAAGTTTTTTTTTTTTTGGTAAACTTATATGGTATTCCCTCTAGATCTTTCATCTGAATCTTAGTATAAATACAGAACATTCAATAATAAATCTAATATAGAGAGTTATAGTCATGTCTCTAATTGTAACCATTTTATTATGTGTTCAAGACGTGGATGGCAAGAAATTCACATCAGGAGTGAAGTTCAAGAGGTGAATCATGGCATCCATATTGAAAACATATAATAACTGGAAATTATCAGTGAGACATAACTCTTTGTAGTATATTGAGTTTTGTATGCTCCATGCAA
>NC_056725.1:666010292-666065292 GCF_019279795.1 Protopterus annectens | reverse complement strand
AAAGCTCCTAAATGGAAAACCCCAGGCTCAGCTGCAGTACCTAACTTCAGACTAAATCTATTAACATCTTTACATGAAGATTTAGTCATGGGTAAGAACTATTTATATGCACACCCGGAACAGACACCAGACTGGCTAACAACAGGAAAAACAATACTTCTACTTAAGTGCGAACCTGCAAGAGATCCTAAAAACTATAGACCAATAACTTGCCTTCCAGTAAACTATCAACTGTAACTGCCATTTAGAAGAAAACGCAATCATGGCAATAGAACAAAAGGGTAACAAAAGGAAGTCATATGGAACAAAGGATCATTTGTTGTTAAATAAATAAATTCATAATGGAGAACATAAGAAAGGGAAGGATCTACATATGGCATGGATAGACTACAAAAACCTTTTGACAGTATTCCACATTCTTGGATAAATGAGTGCTTAAAAATGTATAAGCTTCACCCTCTACTGATTGATTACATTACAGCAACCATGAAACAGTTGCAAACCACTTTGCAGTTAAGCCATGATAAAGGACAAATTATTATCCCAGGAACAGAAGTTCAAAGAGGGATATGCTCTTTTGTCTTGCCCTTAACCCATTAAGTTGTCTGCTTAACAGATTAGGTTATGGCTTCAATTTAGCTCCCAGGAAACAACAGTGTAAAGATTTCTCATCTTCTTTATGTGTCTGATTTAAAGCTGTATAGTTCATCATGTGAATCAAAAGCACAACTGTAAGTAATCAAAACTTTCTCAGATAATGTAAGAATGTCATTTGGTCTTGATAAATGTGCAAAAGCAACCTTTAAAGCAGGAAAGATACAGCACCAAGAAAACATCAGCCTGGGACAGGAATGTGATATAAAATAACTTGAGCAAGAGGGAGTATATACATATTTGGGAATTGATGAGGAATCAACAATAAAATATGAACAAATGCAAATAAAACTTAGTAAAGAATATTTTAGAAGACTAAAATTAATACTGAAAACAGTGTTGACATCTAGGAACAAAGTCCAAGCTATACTCTGAAGAAGCCCTAGATGTAGATGGGTGAAAGCACTTAGTGTGTTTAATAAAGTACCTCAGTTTTATATTTTCCATTTATACCCATGGCTGTGGTATTTTTCTATTTTTAAGTTGTTAGTTTTTGTGTTTTTTATCACTAAGTTCACTTAGTGTGTGGTACAAGCTGTAAACCAATTGCTCTTCCTGTCCTAACTTACAGTTGTGGAGTGACTGGCTGGCCCCCAAAACTGTCGGATCGGTTCGACAGGAAAACAAGAAGGTTGCTTCATATGCTTATCAAATGATTTATAAAAATCAGTGCATACCAAGACTATGTATTCCCCATTCTGAAGGAGGTATGGGCCTCCTCAAAACTGATCACATGCATAGATCTGCAGTCATAGAACTACATGCGTATCTGCTGACCTCACAAGACCCAAACATAGTAAAAGTTTTAGAACATGAGGAGAATAAGTCTAAGATGACTTCCCTGCTTAGTTTAGCAGAAACATATCGGTGTCAAGAAGGAATGGAACTCAAACCAGAAGTAAATAACATCGGCAACAACTGAATGTGCCAAAAAACAAAAGAAACAATATAAGATGAAAAATCAGATATGAAGGTAAGAGATGTGAAAAACACATAAATAAAGCTGCAAGTATAGAAAACTCTTGGAACAGCCTCATATTGATCAGGATCAAATGCAGGAATGGTTAAGGAGAAGTAAATTTAAACCAGAAGATGAAAGGTTAATATTGCAGCCTAAAATAGTGGACTACATACATGCTGGTTTCCAAAATCCATTGAACATGTGAGAGAAACAGACAAATGTAGGTTTTGTAAAACTGAACTGGAAACAGTCACGCATCTTGTTGCAGGTTGTGGTGATATACAAATGGCAGAAGGACTGCATGCTGAAAGACATAATAATGTGGCAAGCCTGTTGCATTGGTGATTGTGCAAACATTATAATACTGAAATAGCTGAAAAACATTGGAAACGTAAGCCACAAAGTATTATAGAAAACGATGAAGTTTATATCATATGGGATCATCCATTACCAATAGTTCAAAAAATAGATGTGAGAAAAACGGATATAGTAGTCCATGAAAAGAAGACAAATGTAGTGTTGATCATTGAAATTGCTATACCCAGTGACTACAGTGTCTTATAGACAGAAAGACACAAAGTATATAATACCAGGATCAGCTGTCAGAAACAAGAGCAGTATGGAAGAAGGATACCAAGGTAGTTCCAGTAGTAGTAGCAACAACAGGTCTTATAAAAAAGAATTTACAATCATACTTAGATATGTTATTGATACATGTAACGCCATATGAATTGCAGAAGGAGCCATTATTGGGCACATTGTGTTTGCTGCGAGGAACATTTCTGGCTAACATCAAAGACTGAAACAATACTAATTTCATGACGTATAAGTGCTCCCAACAGAGTAAATACCTCTTGGCTTGCAAATAATGATATGTAACTAAAGTCCAAGTAAGGTAGCTAAGAGGCAACCATAACAAGACTGCAAATTCAGTATAAACAGAGCATAATATACTCCACTTAAAGGAAATAATCCATTTGTAGAGACTCCATTTGTTAAAAATGAGTTCTGGTTTTATTAAGCATGCAACAAGTAAGCGTTTCACATAAACTTCGTCAGACCGTTAAAATTCGAAAATTCTTTCAATCATGTCCTTTTATATAAAACAGTCACATGTTAGTCAATTAAGCATATTTCAATTGAATATTTAAAGATACATCCTCATGACAACAGTGTTGCTATAAACCCCCTTCTTTCACTTAAAATTGATTATAACCCGCTCCCACAGATGATGCCTTTGCTGTCACATAAGTGGCTAACTCCATACTTGGTCATTCACAACAAAATCAATAAACTAGTCAAATCTAAATGTGTCTGCACATTTTAATGTGCACTAAGACAGTTCCAAAGGACTATACATATAATGTATATTATACATATAGCTTATTGGTTGCTTACTTGGGCGTCATCCTAGATAACACCTCAATAAAAATAGCAAATAAATGCAACAGGATCTGAGTATAAACTGCATTCTAAAACATTAAGATCAGAATATGACTGGGCAACAATGTGCGCCTTCAATCTAAAGTAAAAAATATAAAAATCATGTACTTATGTCACTTTCCTGTCTGATCTTGGTAACATCCTAAATCAATGAGACAGGGTTAAAATCAGACAGTGGTGCAATAGTACTTAAGCTATGAATACATTTAATATACACGATAACCATTCTTCAGTATTTCACATAAGGTCCTCGTATTGGGGATCTAATTAGTGCATATGAGAAGCGTCTTGATTCCCAGACTCCAAGCTAATATTGCAAGTAAAGAATAAAAAAAATATGTACAGTGGATAGTTTAACAACCTACTAACTATACAATTGTATACGCATCTGGATCTGAGTTAACATGGAAAGTATAAATATAAAAAATATATCTGAATACGAGTGCATTCCTAACTAATTCATAATGCAGCCCATGTATAGAAACAATACAAATGCAGTAACTTGTATAACAGCATTAAATCTATTTATAAAGTGTTTGTATGGTCCTATACCACAAAGTCATTCATGTAATTAGGGATGTCATCTAATATATATTTTTAAAGACATAAACAAGACTCAGCCTGTATGAATTACCAGAAAAAGGCGGACCAATAGCACTGCTTGTGTGACAGCACTTAAACTAGTTATAAGATCCTGCACCACGGGATCCATCTGGAATGTTTTAACCCTTGTACAAGACACAAACTATTTCAATAACCAAACTGAAATTCGGAAACCACAACATGTAGAATATGTACTAACATTAAGATCTACAGCGGGGCTGGAGTCTTCTATTACTGTGATGACAGTATAATACGAAATAAAACATAGAACCAAGGAGTATATATTATATTTATTCAAGTATAATACCACTAACCAGAGATGCAATGAAATCTAGGATCATGTAGCTAACATATGAAAATATATAATGGAAAGAGCATAGAGGCAATACATAACCAGCGATTCCTATATATAATATAACTACCTTGCAATTAAACATCTAGCTTTTAATACAGGTTTAATAGAAGCTCTTTCATTTAGCCCTTTGCCTTTGTCTGCCCTCATTCTCATAATCCAGTTGATCTCCTTCTTTTCTGTATTATTTCGTATATTACCCTCTCTCATTATAGGAATGGTATAATCTATAACCATAAATCGAAACATGTGCTCCTGACCTTCTGCCATAATATGTTTTGCCAAAGCATTTGTTGTATAACCTATCCTGATGGCATAGAGGTGTTCTCTAATTCTACTGCAAAATGCTCTGTCGGTTTTACCGACATAGAAAGATTGGCATTTCTGACAAACTGCTAAATATACCACATGGTTAGTACTACAGTCCGCTGACACCTGGAACCTATATTGTTGTCCCATATCTGGATGTATAAAACTATCTCCTATTTCAATGCATGTACAAAAATTGCACTTACCACAACAGTAACATTATAAATAGATTTAATGCTGTTATACAAGTTAGTGCATTTGTATTGTTTCTATACATGGGCTGCATTACGAATTAGTTAGGAATGCACTCATATTCAGATATATTTTCTATATTTATACTTTTCATGTTAATTCCGATCCAGATGCGTATATGATTGTATAGTTAGTAGGTTGTTAAACTATCCACTGTACATATTTTTTATATTTTTTACTTGCAATATTAGCTTGGAGTTTGGGAATCAAGACGCTTCTCATACTCACTAATTAGATCCCCAATACGGGGACCTTATGTGAAATATTGAAGAATGGTTATCGTGCATATTAAATATATTCATAGCTTAAGTACTATTGCATCACTGTCTGATTTTAACCCTATCTCATTGATTAAGGATGTTACCAAGATCAGACAGGAACATGTACATAAGTACATGATTTTTATATTTTTTACTTTAGATTGAAGGCGCGTATTGTTGCGCAGTCATATTCTGATTTTAATGTTTTAGAATGCAGTTTATACTCAGATCCTGTTGGATTTATTTACTATTTTTATTGAGGTGTTATCTAGGATGACGCCCAAGTAAGCAACCAATAAGCTATATGTATAATATACGTTATATGTATAGTCCTTTGGAACTGTCTTAGTGCACATTAAAATGTGAGGACACATTTAGAATTGACTAGTTCATTGATTTCGTTGTGAATGACCAAGTATGGAGTTAGCCACTTATGTGACAGCAAAGGCATCATCTGTGGGAGCAGGTTATAATCAATTTTAATTGAAAGAAGGGGGTTTATAGCAACACTGTTGTCATGAGGATGTATCTTTAAATGTTCAATTGAAATATGCTTAATTGATTAACATGTGACTGTTTTATATAAAAGGACATGATTGAAAGAATTTTCGAATTTTAACAGTCTGACGAAGCTTATGTGAAAGCGCTTGCTTGTTGCATGCTTAATAAAACCAGAACTCATTTTTAACAAACGGAGTCTCTACAAATGGATTATTTCCTTTAAACAGAGTATATTGTGCTCTTGTTTATACTGGATTTGCAGTCGTGTTATGGTTGCCTCTAAGCTACCTTACTTTGACTTTGTTACTAATTTCATGAACTTTAATCAAACTTTGACTTAGGAATTGGGTCCATTCTCTTCATGGTATTAGAAACCCAAAAGGCAAGGGGAAATTAAAATGGTCATATACATTATAGATGGTGTTGTTTGGTTTTAATGCTTTTTGCACTGGGATAAGAACCAAGGATCAGATTAATAAACTATTCTGCATTTAAAAAGTGTTTACCTGCACCCTTGTGGCAGAAGTGCACTGATCTAACTTGTCTGAGTTGAGGGTTGTTGCTGGAACACATTGTTTGCTTTTCTGATTGGTAGTTAGCTTAAAACTTGTTTCTCTTTGTTCATATATAAGCCTTGCATTTGAGAGGGCTTTGGCATAGGTACTCAGAGCTGCTCATTGTTTGGTGACTTTGCTACTGATTGCTGAGAATATATTTTTACCTGTAGCAATCCACTATGGAAAAGACAAACATAAGTATTTTTGCACTTCTCTTATATAGTGTGAATGTACTTTAGCAGTTTCTTAAGCTATTTGCTGTTATTTTTGCACTGTATATAAATTAATTAATTAATTAATTAAAAAACAGTACCGTTTACTGTAGCTTTAAGCAGTTAATTGCAATGCAGTTGGGCAGGGCTGCAATGCCTTCTATATGTTCAAGCCACAAACTGAGAGTGGCGGTGTATCAATCTTCATTAAGGAAATGTACACCTTGAGACTGGTCAAACAGTATGACTCTCTTGAGCTACTCCATGTCCAATTAACTATAGGCAAAGCCCCCTACCACATCATAGCTAGTTATAGATCCCCCACCAGGAAACAGGAAAAACATATCGCAACTTACTGGAGTCACTTGCCTTATAGCCTAATGCCTTACTCATGGGTGATCCCACCATCGACTGGGAAAAATACACAGACATGCTGGGTTAGAGGTTCTTGGACTTTGTCAATGCAAGTGCTCTGGAACAGCTAATTGGCACACCCACAAGAGGCTAAAATGTCCTGGACATAGTACTCATTAACATGGGAGAGCATTGCATCCCCCTCATGTAATGTCTTCTCTTGTAAGATTGGACCACAAATCAGTTTCATTTGATGTAATTATAAAACCAGATACCCCGTAAAGTTCAAAAATGCTTAAGAATTTTTCAAGAAAAATTAACTCCTATTAAGTGATGGTATAAGAAGTTTCAAAGCCCCCTCAGACACAGATAACATGGACTCCTATGCAGAGGTGTACACCAATACCTTGTATAACTACTTAATCAGTTGTATAAAATTAGCTGTACCTGACCAGATTAAAATCAGGTCTTGCCAAAAAAACAAGCCACCCTGGTGGACCCCAAGTATAAACAGGCTGTACAACAACAGAAAGAAACTAATGTCCAAGAACAAGAAGGAACTGGCTCATCAGAGGAAGAAATTCCTCTCTTACTTAAACAAACAAATTAGAGATATTGTCAAGTCCTACAAAGCTAATTATGAAGCAAAAATAGCTAGGGATAATCACAAAGCATTCTTTAACTACATCTGAAATCTAAAAAGGAATACCCAACTATGTGCTGAACTGGTAGTGGATGGCACCAACCATTCTCAACCAGAGGTAATAGCCAACCTACTAGCTGACAGATTTAGAGCAAACTTTATCCCTCTGTTCCCTCCAGTTATCCTCTAAAGTATACCTGCCACCATTCCTCACATTATAGGTCATCTCTGTACTCTCCAAGGTCAAAACATGCCATCAATGGGACCAAACAATGCCCTAGGCTGCCTTTAAACAACTTAAAGCATGACCTAGCAGACCCACTTCTATCCCTATTTAACCATAGCCTGCGAACTGGCTATGTTCCAGCAGAATGGAGGACAGCAACAGTAATTCCGCTGCACAAAGGAGGGCCATCAACCAACCCTGGGAATTACAGGCCAATAAACTTGACTAGCATCATCTGCAAGGCCATGAAAATAATTATTATGGACCTTATTAAAATGGACATAAGTAATCTCCTTACTCTGGACCGAACCCAGTTCAGATCTGTCAAATGTAGATTATGCCTGTTAAGCATGGTTGACTTCTTTGAGAAAGTCACCAAGGCCCTGGACAAGGGAAAGACAGTGCACACCACCTTTCTTGACCTTGCCAAGGCATTTAAGATAATCACCCGCTCAGGTATTATAGAGAAGCTCTTCCTATTGGCTATTAACCCAAGCATTTCCAGATGGGTTGCCAACTGGCTCACTGACAGGACACATACTCTCCAAGTAGGTGTCTTCACATCTAGCAAAAGAGCAGTCATCAGTGGTGTACCACAGGGTTCTGTGCTAAGCCCCTTACTGTTTTGAATTTATTTCTCAGAAGTCCAGGCAAACTTGGATGCCCTGTGGCTGACCAGTTTCAATGATAATTGCAAAGTGGGAGCAATCATTGAGTCCCCCAACAATGTTAATATACTGCAGATAGGGTTAACATAAACAAATGATTGGTACAAAAGCTGTGGATTAAAGCTAAGTGCAAAAAATGCATTTTTATTCCCTTTGGGAAAGCTGACACCCCTGATAATTACATTATAGACAGCACCCCCATGTGTAGACCCAGTGGTACGTGATCTGGGTACTCAAATTGATAGCAATCTGAACTTTGACCACCACGTATCCACAGTAGTAAAGAAATCCTTCTATGTGGTACATCTTAGAAGTAAATGGATTGTATCTAGATCTAAGGATGTTATAATTCCATTATACTCATCCGTCATCAGACCAATAATTGAGTACAATGCTCTCTTTTATATGTACCTCACCAGACACCTGCAACAATTGGAGAGACCACCAACGTTTCTCACCAAGAAATTACAGGGTACTAAAAACAAGTTTTACACAGAAAGACTGAAAGCCCTGTCATTGTAGTCTGCCTCCTACAAGTTGTGAAGGGGTGATCTGTGCCTGGTTTACAGGACAGTCTCTGACCTGGCCCTGATGTAAAAGCTACACATTCATAAATCAAACTGCATGAGAGTCACTCACTCCAGGGATATTAACCTAGCCCCTGACATGAACAGGTCATGCTGGAGAGGTAGATACATCTCCCAGAGACTGCCTCTTCTCTGCAACAAGCTTCCAATTCATGTGAAACAAAGCCCTCCCTGACCTTCTTCAAACGCAACCTAGATCAATGCATGGATGACCTCAGAGTCACTGTTGAGGTGGTGTCCGTGTCCCTCCTAGACAGAGGAAGTTGGTATGAACTACCATAGACCCTTACCTCTGTGAACTTCACTCACCTAACCACTGACAATTGGTGCAACTCAGGATAAATATGGCTAGGTTAGTAAGGGCGGTAGGGCCATTAGTCTATTAACCTTCTATGAACTTATGAACATCAGTTCCTAGTGGGGAATCTGGTACAACTTGTTCAGGCAGTTCCTCAAGTTCCTTTCCTTTATGTAGTGAAAGTAAGGGTGAAGTGATAAAACTGAGTCTATGGAGTGTATGTTTTTGTACTGGAAATAGGGGTTGAAGACAATGCATTGAGGAACTTCCCAGGGTAATGGGGACCTTGGGAGGGTTGAAGAAAGTTGTTGCTTGAAGGGTTACTTTTAGTTTTTCTCCCTTTTTTAATTTCTCAAAACATTTTGGAGTTCTAATATCATGACAGAAATGGAACCCATTCATAAGTCAGGGTACAGTTAGAGTTCATGAAATTAGTATAGCTTCAGACTTTGATTTGAACCAATAGTGCTCTTCTCAACACCTGCAATGTATCCAGACATGCATGTATTGGTGGCATATTTAAGTACACTTAAACATTATTCTTATTAGTCCTGTTGTTCCTACTATTATGATTAGTAGCTGAGCATCTTTATTTCACATTGCTCTAGTTTCTACTTTCACATTCTAGTATATTATAACCTTGTGCCTCTCAATAAGTAGATAGGTGCTGTGATTTCAGTAACTAATGTAACTTTTGTCCTTTTTTTCTTGGACTACTATATCGGGATTTCTTGTTTCTGTTTACTTAACTGTTGGTATTGGATGATCCTATGTGATCAGAACAGCACTTTCTGTAGTGTGTTATGCTTCATGTTTTCAGTACTTCTCACCTGCTTTTTATATTGCACTGTTTATGCATGTCTCATGCTACAGTCTTGCCACATTGTTATGCCATTCAGTATTTAGACCCTCAGCCCTGAGTATATTGCAACTGGCAACAAGATATGCAAATGTTTTGAGCTGTGCATTGTAGTTCTTGCATTTATCTGTTTCTCACACATTTTCCAAGGGTTTTGTAAACCATGTTGTGTAGCTCACTATCAAGAAATCCCATTATTAGTCTTTTATCTTTTTAGATTAAATTTCCCTCCTCTTAACTATTCATGTGTCAAATCATGGTCAATGTGTGGTTGTTCCAGGAGCTCACTATATTTGTCACTATAATGTTGGGTTTTCCAGTTTTCTTTCCCTTTCATTTGGTCCTGTTTTATATATTCTTTTTTTTTTTTTTTGAACTTCCATTTGCTGCCCGATTCTTGTCTACTTCTGGTTTGATTTCCATTTCCACTTCTTTCAGAAAATGTTTCTTCTAAAGTAAGTAAAGATGTCCTCTTAGACTTCTTTTCTTCATGCTTTAGAACTTTCCCTATGCTTGGATCTGAAAATGTTAAAAAATATGTATGCAGTTCCATGACTGCAGACCTATCCACATAGTCAACTTTGAGGAGATCTATACCTTATTCAGAATGAGGGATGCATAATCTTAGCATACACTATGTCTTTTTATTTATGATTTGATAATCATGAAGAATTTTTCCATTTTTTTGTGCAACTGATTCAGTATTGTTTGGGGATCACCAATAATAGCAAAGCTGCAAGTTTGAACAGGAAGAGCAAACTGATTTATAGCTTGAACTTTATTGATACATGCCAAGGCAGTTTTTAATATTAGCTTTAGTCTTCTGAAGAATTCCTTACCAAGCTTTGTTCTCACTTGTTCATGTTTATCATTGACCCCTTATCTAGTCACGAATATTTATGCACACCCTCCTTTATAAGTGCCTTTTATCAGATTCCTGCCCCAGGTTGATATTTTCTTGATGCTGTAAATTTCCTGCAATAAGTTTTCTCCTTATACATTTCTCAAGACACGCATCATTCTTAAATAATCTGATAAAGTTTTAATTATTTGTGCTTGTTAGGGTTACCAACTTTTCATGTCAAAAATTCTGGACATATACCTGAAAGCAAAATGTGTGTAATTTTGGTACCCACCCCCTTCCATGCAGTCATTCCAGTGTCCCATTACTTGGCTATTTCTCCATTTCTTCCCATTTGCCATAAACACTGTTCAAAACTTTTAGTGTTCATACTGTTTTTCTGCTTTACTTTTACAATGATTACAGATGTTTGGATTTAATTTAAAGCTTTTATTTCAAGTTTTATAGCACAAACACTGATAGACATTTGCTAAACAAAGCAATACCATTTCACAATGAAAACAGACTTAGCATTAAAACTTCTCTAACTTTGAAACTCACATTCACTAAAACAACATTTAAACCGGGGGTTTATCTAATCAAATGCTGAAATCCCAGAAATCTTAATTTTGGGGGGTGCGCCCCCACACCCCCCACTAAATATGTATTCCAACTCCAAGTTCTCACTACAGTGAGGAAAGGACAAGTATTCCTATCTTCACTGTGCTGCAATCTCACAAAAACCATGTCGAGATCCTGGATTTTCAATGATTTCAGCATTCAATTAGATAAACTTTCGTTTATCTAATACAGACCCTTTAAACCCACATTCATAGAAAATGCATCTGGCCAATGGTGGATTAAGTTTACCTTTGGGCTGTTTTCAAATCTTAAGCCCCTTGCACACATTTTAGGACCATGCAAAAGTTAGTTGATTCACCTTTAATAATTAAATTATATCCCATGTATAATACAGCACCACTTGTTAGAGCGTGTTCTTAATTTATAGTTTTGAACATTTTTCCTGTAAGCAATGAAACAAAACATATGAACCAATAATGACAAAACTACCCAATTCAGAACATTTTAACCATAAAAGGCCACTTAAACTTCTGTCATTCAATCCACCAGTATCAGTCAATATGCACAATCTCTGCAAAAGTAGAAGTCACCTGAATAATTCCACATTAAAGAAATCTGTAATTAATGAAGAGGTTGTTGCTAGCAAACAACTTTATATTTCAGTGTTTCATCTATAAATTCAGTGCCTGCTGCCCTTGAAGAATAAATTGCCTATGTTACATTAAAAAAATGGTAAGCTGGTAATATTGCAATAAGGAATGGATGGCAAACTGAAAACAGGTTCATAGGTTACTAGGCATCTCATCCAAAGGAGGACATACTCAGGATTGCAGCACTCCAGCCCCTTAAAATACAGCACAGTATCAGCAATCCATCTACATGGTGTAAGAGCAGAACCCACAGCCTTCTGCATCACAACCCAAGTATGCTACCTGTTTTCTAGAATAACAGAATTTATGTTAGTATGCTACTAACACTGCTTTAAAATTCTATACCACATTAGTGATACCATTTGCTAACAAAACAACTGCACATTCTAAACAGACTTAGCATGAGCAGCAGTAAACTTCTCAACGCTTGAAGCTCACAATTCCCTGAAAATGTACTTGAAACTAAATTCCATGTAAGATGCACCTGAAACTCAGTTCCTTGAAAAATGCAGTTTGGTAGTTGAGGTAAAAGATTCAGACTCTTGTTTCCTGTAGCTAAGGTACAGGGTTTGAGCCTAAGCAAATTACTAACCACCTAGTAACCTTAACTGTGGCATTTCACTCTTTCACACACACACACACCTCAACCTCTTAGTGCAAGAAATCTAGACAAAGACTAAAATAAATAGGGACAGATTATAAATACTGCTCTTGTGAACTTAGAAATTTTCTAGAATAACAGAATTTATGTTAGTATGCATTTTTATAATGGATATGATGTCTAAAACTCAAATGTATGTAATTATTTAGCAACTTCAGTCCTTTTTATGAGGAACAGACAAAAATATGAAGTCCCCCATCATCTTCAAAATAGTACATAAACATCTTTGAAATATCTTTCAAAGTCTCCATACACTTGATATTTTATAATAATATTATAACTTAGGTTGTTATATAAACGTTTTATATCAAATTGATTCTATTTCCAATTCCCAAAAAATAATACTAATGAACACCAAGGCATTGCACCTCAACCAAGTTTACATTACAGGTAATGGATGCTCAGGACTGTCTACTCCTAGAAGGCAAAAAAAATAATTGTGTGAGGAGGTTAGGCTTCTATGAAGAGCTCAGACAGCTCCCTTAATTTCCCAAACATACAATAAAATAATAGAAGAGCAAGACCACACCACGTGCATATGATCTGCAACCTTGGTCCTAAATTAGTACTCATTGTTTGTTTTCAATATAATAAGTCAGGTATATCCTGCTAAAAATGCACAATTTGGAAATGTATAAAAGAAAAAGGTGGAATATCCAAAACTCTCTCCATGAAGTTGTAATGCTTTCCTACTGGGCCTCTGAAATTTGTACTTCTAAGCAATTGTCACACATGAGTGTTTGAAAATTGTCACCAAATATAAAGTAATTTCACTACAGTGTCACTCTGTTTTTCATGAACTCAGATTCAAATATTCACTGGCAATGACAGGAATGAATGCATCCACAGTGACAGATGAAACCCCACCTTCTGTGTGCCAATGGAAAGGCAGTTTAACTAGCTCAGAATATTTCTTTCAAAGAGATACATTCCAATAAGTGGATAATCTTCTCTACATGTGCATACAAAGTGCATAACTAGGTAGCTAAGCCCACAATTTCATCTGAACAGAGAAACATATTAATACAGCATATAGACAGTAGCATGCAAGAATGATAAATACAGCACAGCAGGAATGTGTCAGTTAAGTAGTGAGATTGCATAATATCTTAAATCTGAAACAGAAAGGCAGTTAGTGGACCAATTACAAGTTAGAGAAAGACTATGGGCAACATCCAAAAAAAGACTTGTCAGGAGTTGCTCACTGAGTAGCTAGAGTACTACACTATCATTCTGTCTAAAAGGAAAATATAATTGGACCATTAAAATGAATATCACATTAATAGCTGGAAGCAGAAGGGGCTTCTCAACATTTGTAGCACTTATAAGAAAGATTCTGTATTAAAAAAAAAAGCTTTCACTTGAAAATAAAGTGTGCAGTTGGAAGTTTATAGAGAAATGAATAACCAATATAGGAGGTCCCTGAGTCTCACCGTGTGAAGCACTGAGAGACATACCCTACGAAAACAATAAACTCAAGCTTAAATAAGAACTCTATTAAGTTGTTGCAAAAAAAAAAACTTAATGCAATTGATCTGCTTTCAGTATAATGAAATTATAATACTGTATGGGAAAGCATATCCCAGAAATTAAATATTTAGTCTGAGCAGCCACTGAGGAAAAAGTGCAGCTGCATAATTTATCCAAAATAAATCACTATAGGCCTATTGACATAACTAATATCAAGACTTGGAAAGACAGTACTGCTAATGCTGAAACAATTGAGGCACATCTGTCATGTCACTTCCCAAATATGACACACAGTTTTATCAGACTACATTTATTCACCCAAGGGACACCCCTAAACATTGTGATACATAGTGTCAGAAAAGAAAATAGCATGTGAAAATGACAGTTCAATATTTACTGGCAGTAAAAAGGACTTTGGAGAAATAAACTGGAAAATATCATTTTCACATTCCTAAAATAAGAAACACTTGCAGCATATATGCATCTCATGCTACATCAGCATAAAATTGAAGCTGCTGCATACATGCTGACAAATGTGAGAACATACATAAATAGTCAAATGTGCACACACACACACACACACACACACACACACACACACACACACACACACACACACACATGCACGCACACACACACACACGCACACATGTACACACACAAACGTACACACACACACACACACACACACACACACACACACACACACACACACACACACACGCACACACACTCTCTCACTTGTCTGGTCTGCTGCATAGTCCAACATCATCTGGAATTCAAACTCCTCATTCACGGAAGGTGAAGATGTAAACAATTGGTCGCACATTTGCAACAGGTGTTTGCAACCTGTTTTCATCTTCTGCATCTGTGCGACCAGATGCAAAGGGTGTTCTTAAAGAAGACTGCCCTTAAAAATAAAAGTCTTCTTTTTTCAAATTAAAAGAAAATGTGCACCGCAATTGATTTTATTTTTTCTGGACAATATGCTGCCTGAAAAGGCAGTGTCCCTTAAATTATGGACCGGTGGCAACCCTACTTTTTTCTCTTATTTTTAAAACCACATATATCTGACACTGAGATAACCCCTTCAGGATATAACATACTTAGAAATGACCATCTCCACAAAAAGGGTGGAGGTGTTGCACTAATTTACTCTGACTTCTTAACTATCACTCCATTCTCCAAACCTGTTTACACCTTTGAAAACATGTAATTCCTACCAACTGTACTCCATATCAACAAAAGAAAGCAAATATGTATTATCATACTTTACATTCCCCCAGGTCAAAATATACCTATTCTAGAAGATCTTCTAGCCTGGACAACCCAGAACATTGCTATGGAAACCATTATTCCTGGGTGATACTAATATAAACTGGCAACCTCTCATCTCTAACTACCCATCAAATAATATAAACCTATATGAGTTCACCCAGCTTTAACAGTCCCAACACATATAGTAAACAAACAAACTAAATCAACCCTAGACTGGATACCTGTTACACACCCTCACAAATATCCTCATACAGGAACCCTCCCTAATATCTCAAGTGACCACTTATCCGCCTTCACCCATAAAAACCACATGCAAACTACAAAATCCCATTTGTATAGAACTTCTAGAAATCTTACCCATTTCGGTTAAAGAACTCTTACAGATATTTTAAAAGCCCACAATTGGAACCCTACTAAAACTCTAAACTGTAAATTACTTCAACAATGTCTTTCTTACAACACTCAACAGCCTCACCCCCATGCAAACTAAAAGAATTAAGCATAACCATGCCCCTTGGCTTACAAAACATACTAAACAGTTTCTCATTGCCAGGGATAAAGCCTGGAATGATTGGCACAAAAATAGAACCATACAAAGTGAAATAAAGTACAAACAACTAAGTAACAGTCCCAAAAAAGCTAGTCATTACTGACAAGAAAAATTACTTCATTCAACTAAACTCCCACAACAGCAACCCCAAAAAGTTTTGGAAATCTGTTTTCTCACTCCTCAACCCAGGTACTCAACATAATCCCACACCAGGTCCTGAAAAAGACCCACAAAAAACTGCCCAAGCCTTTATCACTCACTTTATTGAAGCCATTCAAAAACTCATAAATGATTTCTCTACTCAAACAATCTCTAACTCTAATAGTTTAGAAAGCAACACAAATCTCTCATCTGTTAAAGCTAACTCACTTCTCCCCCTATAAATGACACCACAAACTGTAGTCCACGCTCACTAACATTACAATACAACCTGTGCCCACCTCCCTGGTGCATAAACTGCTAACTAAACTGAAACCATGTTCCTTATCTGCAGATGAACTTCCTACAGAATACCTAAAACTCGCTGTAGATGCTATTGAATACCCTGTCAGCATTTTCATCAATTGTTCCATCTCCGAGTCATGTATCTCTCGACTTTGGAAAAACTCCATTATAACACCCTTACATAAAGGTGGCAACACCAATGATTTCTCTAATTACTGACCCATCTCTATACTCTCTTCTTTATTGGCAATCCTAGAGAAGTGTATTCATACTCAGTTGTTAAAGTATCTCACCGACAATAACCTACTTGCCTCCACCCAACATGGCTTTTGCCCTGCCCACAGTATAACCGCAGCCCTATTGTCCTTCAGCAATACTGTAAACAAAGCCTTAGATACTGGACTACTAACTTCAGTTATTTTACTAGACCTATCTAAGGCTTTTGATACAGTATCACACCCTAAACCACTAGTACAACTCAAATCCCTAAACTGCTCTCCACACACACTAGCTTGGTTTTCCAATTACCTTTCTAACAGGAAACAGTCTGTCAAGTGACAAAACAAGCAATCTAAATATCTCATAACTAAAACTGGAGTTCCCCAAGGGTCCATTCTTGGCCCATTACTATTTAACATATTCATTAATAACCTACACAAAGCATCCCATCTTAGTACCCTCATTCAATACTCAGACTCAACAATAATCACCTCTGCCAACAACCTGTCAGATCTCCAACTTCTAACACAAAAAGCCTTTACTTCTGTTGAATCCTGGCTAAATGATGCCCAACTTCTACTCAATCCAAAAAAATCTAAACTCTTAATATTTTCATCAAAACCTCTAACTCAAGACTTTAAGATTTTCTCTCAAAACAATGCTGAAATTGAGCTAGTAAAATCTTTAAAACTTCTGGGCATTATAATTGATAAACTTTCCTTTGAAAATCATATTCATAATGCAATCAAGAAGACCCATTTCAAACTTGGTAAGCTGTATAGGCACAAACTCTTTATGGATAGGCCCACCAAAATAAAACTGGCTAATAGTTTACTCCTCCCTATTCTCCTCTATGGTACCCCCATTCTCATTAACCTACACACAACTCTCAAGAATAAATTACAGTCCTGCTACTACAAAATAGCAAAATTTGCCACTGGTATGCCAACCCAAACACACCACTGCCAAGCCTTAAAACGTTTAAACTAGCTGGAATATTCCCATTACCTACAATAATCAAAACTAATACTCACCCACAAGCTACTAAATAAGCCTAATTATTGCCCATCTCTTCAAACCATGCTACAAACAAACACCCCAACTAGGCATCTCAGGTCTTCAAATAAACAGCTCTTAAGCATTTCAAAACCCAACAAACATGCAGGGCAAAGCTTGTATTCCTTCTCCATTGCCAACATTTGGAATACTCTGCCCTCTTCTATTACTCAAACTGATTCCATCAGAGCTTTCAAAACTGCTCTAAAGTCCGATCACCTTGATAATCAAACAAGTTCCTGCAACAACTGGCGTAAACCACCATAACAAGCTAAATAGAAACCACCTAACAGTATTCCATAATTATTCACCAATTTTTCACTCTTCCCATTTTATAGCTTAGTCATAGACTTACTTCACTATAACCTACTTATGACTACCTTAGCAGCTTAGTAGATTAACTCTATTCTTCGATGGTCTAACCAAAAAAACAAAAAAAAACCCAATATATTCTGTACATACCTTTTGTAATTCATTCTTATTCTGTATAGCTGATGATAGAATGTCTCTCTATTTTTTTAACTTTATTTTCATCTTAAATAATTATTATGTTTTGTCTCATTGTAACTGCTATTCAGGTTCTTTTTATATACTGTACATAATTGCTGATGCAATGATATGCCATTTCCTTGTAACTTGTATTTGGAGCTTTTCTCCCTGGGCCACCACTGAAAATGGATCACTGATTAGTGGACTTTCCCGGTTACCAAATGTCAATAAATAGATAAATAGTCTCACTTCCTGTGTAGATTCCTTTGCCAGGCTGCTCAGTGATTCTCCATCTAGATAATGCTTCACTCTGATCTGTTGAATTAAGGATTTTAAATTATTATCTGGAGATTTTTGCATGTTTTTCTTGAGTAAGTGAATTTCTTTCCTCCAATGTTATTCTTATTCTTGCTACACATCCTTTGTGTGGAAATATTGGTGTTGTTACATAGTTGTAACAATACATAATCTCCCTCTTATCCTCAAGAGTCTACTTTAGTCTATATGCCTCTTGCTTGGCCTGTTATGTTTTTTGTTCCGAGGACAACTTATTCCTTCCACCATGGAAGGGTACCTTTGCCCTCAGCATGACCAAACCCTGTGGTAGGAATATTTTTATGTTCTGAAAATTTTTAAGTGTTTTTCCAGTCCTGACACCAACGTGCATACCAGGAGT
Organism: Protopterus annectens; assembly: GCF_019279795.1. NCBI lineage: Eukaryota > Metazoa > Chordata > Ceratodontiformes > Protopteridae > Protopterus > Protopterus annectens. Next base: position 666,046,637 of record NC_056725.1, on the reverse strand, counting down.
TGGCATTTTTATATCTGAGAACTGTGCACCTAGTCTTCTTTTTTTATTTTTCACCTGCCTTTCCACATGGCATAAAAATATAATCTATATATCAGTGCCATTTTGATGAGATTTTGTAAAAACAGGGTTCACTAGTCGATGGTATCAAGTCCTGAGGATAAATTCAGTTCCAGCAATACTCTATTCCTTCTCTTGTGGATTTTATCTGTCCAGAAATACTTGGGTTTTTCTAGAAGTGAGGTTTGATCATCCGAACAGAAATTCACTCTATATTACTGGATTTTTTTTTTTATTTTATTATTTATTTTTTTGTTAAGTTACTAAGTCAGATGAGTCTAGTTCTATAAGTAGGAGTTTGGTACTGCTTCCAGACATGGCCAATCTTTGTCACACATTTTTATAAGAAATTTTAGTTCTGGGTTAGCCACAGGCTTATTTTGGTCTACAGAAGAATACAGTTAATGGGAAATGGGAGTTATGAAGTTAAATGTAAGTTGGTAAATTTCATTATGGCATCTCGTACATCCAGTTTATTCAGTATAGCAGACCAGTCTAAGTTTCTAGGTGGGATCTCAGCATGGAGACATAGTTTGAGATTTTGGTCTAAACGACATGTTTGACTGAGAAGGCTTAAATATAACAATGTAAAAGGATAACATTATGAAGGAATGGTCAGTGAAGGTAGGGAGCAAATAATTAGTACGATAATTTTGTATGAAATGCTTGTAATAATTAGGTTGAGGAGGATGTGATTGTGAGTTTTATTGTTAGAACTGGTTAATTCTCTCACTGTTTGAAGAAGCTATTCACTTTCGTAGACTTCATAGGTTCATAAGTTCATAGGAGGTTACTAGTCTAATGGCCTTACAGCCTTTACAAGCCTAGCTATTTTAATCCCAATTATCCCTATTTGTTCTTCTTGGGTAATTTGCAGAATGAATTTATGAACAGAGCAGGTTTGTGATCAACATCGGCTACCCCTGTCCATGAGGGACATGAGTGCCATCCCAGGGCTGAATTTGCAGTCTTCCATCCAATTATCTAGGTTGCATTTGAATAAGGTCAGTGAGGAGCTCTGTTTTACTTGAATAGAAGGTCTGTTCCAGAGAAACATCAGTCTCTGAGAGACATATCTGTCTCTTCAGCATGTTCTGATAATGTTACAAGCTAGGTTGAGATTCCTAGAGTGACTGACTTGCATCATTTGACTTGCAGATGTATAACATTTCCATTAGAGTAGGGGTGGAGACTGCCTATAGGTCAGGCACAAGTAGCATCTCAGCAGGCTATAAGATACAGAATAAAGTGACAGTGCTTTCAGCCTGTCCACATAGGTCATAGTTTGGAGTCCCTGTAGTTTCTTAGTGAGAAATCAGTGATGTCTCTCCAGCTGCTGCAGGTGTCTGGCGAGGTACATGCAAAAGGGTGCATTATACTGTATTAGTGGTCTTATGAGGGTCGCATACAGTGGAGTTATAACATCTCTTGACCTGGATGCTTTGCCCTTGCTTATGAGATGTGCTACATAGGAGGCTTTCCTTACCACTGTGGAAAATTGGTGGTCAAAGTTCAGACTGCTATCAACCTGTGTTCCCAACTCTCACACCACGGGGTTGGAACTCAGAGGAGTGCTGTCAATATTGTAATTTATAGGGAATTCCATTTTGCCAGAGGGAATAATAATGCATTTTGTCTCATTTCGTTTTAGACCATGGCTTTGGCACCAGTCATTTGTTTGTGTTAGCCCTTCTTGTAATATGTTGATATCATTGGGGGACTCAATGATAGCTCCCAGTTTGCAACTATCAGTGAACCAAAGGCCATCTACTTTGACCTGGACTTCTGAGAAATAGATACCAAACAGTAAGGGACCCAGTACAGACCCCTGTGGTACTCCACTGGTGATGGGTCTACTCGTGGAGTTGAAGTCACCAATTTTGACGGAGTGTGTTCTGTCAGTGAACCAATTGGTTACCCATCTAGTAATGTAAGGGTTTCTCAATGATGCTAGAGTGGGGAATTGTGTTGAAAGCCTTGCCAAGGTTGAGATAGGCTGTGTGCACTATTTTACCTTCATCCATGGATTTGTTGACATTCGCAAAGAAGTTTACTAGGTTTAATAAGCATGATCTACCCTTAATGAAGCCAAACTGGGTTGTGTCCAGTGTTTTGAGGTCACCTATATCCTCGTTGATAAGGTCCATGATGACTCTTTCCATGGCCTTGCAGATGAGGCTACTAGACTTATGGGTCTGTAGTTCCCAGGATCAATTGATGGCCCCCTTTTATGCAGGGGATTATTGTTGCTGTTCTCCATTCTGCAGGAACATAGCCAGTTTTCAAGCTATGATTAAAGACAATGCCAAGGGTCCACTAGGTCTTGTTTTAGCTTGTTTAGTAAACAAGCTGGGATATTATCTTGTCCCACTGGGGCTGTGTTTTTGGCCTTGGTGAGCACAGCGATGACCTGTTCTCTAGAAATACTAGGTAGAGGGCTGGTGTCAGGTATGCTTTGGGATATGGTAGGTAGGAATGGGTGGATTGAAGTTTGCACTATATCTGTCAGCTAGCAGGTTGGCAATATCTTCTAATGTATGAGTGATCCTATCTACAACCAGTTTGGCACATAGCTGGGCATTCCCTTTTAGACTTCGGATGTAGTTAAAGAATGCCTTATGATTATCCTTGGCTAGGGAAGCAATTTAATTTCATAATTTGCTTTAGAAGACTTTACAAGATTTCTGATTTTCTTGTTTAGGGTTAGGAGGGAACTCTTCTTCTGCAGAGTGATATCCCTCTTGCTTTTGGACAACAGTTTCTTCCTCTTGTTATTCTTGTTAATCTGTAGTGGTGGTACAATGCTGCAGTTATCTCAGTGCAATCTCGCTTAACCCTGCTGCACTATGCCAACATACAGCAATGCATGTACTATAAAAACAATAATGTCATTCCATTATCACTGTTTATTTAAAGTCATTAAAAGTATTAGATGCACCTAGATTCAAACCCAGTATAATCTGGCTCAAAAAGAAATGTGTCAGTACATTTACACCTGCTGCCACAGAGTCAGTTAAGGAACAGGTGTGTTTCATAGATTCAATACTAACTCTCAGACATTTAGCAACATGGCTCACATTTGCGCACTGCTTAACTATATGCAAACATGGAAAGTATTGGAAATATGTATCTTGCATGGGCAAACACTTTGACAACTTTCGCTCAAACCCGCTGCTCGACCCACTATGGAAAAGTAAATATTATTATGTATTACTATTGTTTACTGTCCATTTCCTGTTTATGATATGAAATTACATCTGGAAACATAACAAACTGAAGGACCTATGTAACAAAATGTCACATATTTACAATACAGCCATGCCCCCCCCCCCTCAGGCACTGCAGCCCTGGTGTCTCAGTACATTTTTATACATATATATCACCTACACTGCAGAAATTAATATCAAATGTATGATATGCAATGCACATAAATGTATTAACATGCAGAACTGGGACTATTGACCCATAAGCCTAAAAAGCCTTATCTGCAAGGCTAGGGAAGGAATCAACATGGACCTTATCCACAGGGACATAGGTGACCTTCAACACACTTGACCCCACCCAATTTGATTTTGTCAAGATACATCTGCTTATTAAACCTAGTGGACTTATTTGATGCTGACCCCAAAGCCCTGGGTGAGGGATAACAGGACATACCACCTATGTTGAGTTATCCAAAGCCTTTGACACTATCCCTCATCCAGGTATCATAAAGAAAATCTAACATCTTGGGATTAACCCATACATTACTAGATGGATAGCCAGCCAACTGGCTCACTGACAGAATACACACTGCCAAAATTGTAGACTGCACCTCCAACACTAGACCACTTGCCAGTGGAATACCACAAGGATCTGTACTGGGCCCTCAATGGTTTGGAAACTATTTCTCTGAAATCCAGGCAAACACAGACAACTGATTGGTGCCAAACTCACTGACTGAATGTTAAAGCAATAAATGCCTCTTTGTCCCCTTTGCCAGTGAAGTACCTCTGCTAATTATGATATACATAGCACCCCTCTAAGCTCAAACACAGTGTTGCGAGACTTGGGAACTCATGTTGATATTAATCTACACTCAAATCACAATGTGTCCATGGTGGTGAGACATACATTCTACATTGCACACCTCATAAATAAGGGCATAACATCCAAGACCTGCGAAGTTATAGCTCTGCTGTAGTCTACCCTTATCAGACCACTAAATGAGTACAATGATCCCTTCTGTCTACACCAGACATCTGCAACAACGGGAGAAAACACAATGGTTTGTGACTGGGACAATCCAGGGCCTTCAAAACATGACATACATGGAAAGACTGAAAGACCTGTCACTGTACTAAGTATCATGCAGGCTGCTGAGAGTTGACATACACCTGCCCTACACAGCAGTCTCAGACCCTGGCCTATTGGAAATGCTGGACAGCTGCAAATCAAATGGGACAAGAATAATGTGCTCCAGGGATCTCAACCTAGCCTGTGACATAAACAGAACATGCTGGAGAGACAGATATATCTCCCAGTGATTGCCACTCCTCTGTAATAGGCTCCCACTGCATGTGAAGCGGTGCTCCTCAATGACCCTATTCAAGTGCAACCCTGAAACACTGGATAGGTGATTGTAAATTCACCCCTGGGGTGGTACCTATGTCCTCATGGACAGGAGCAGTTGGTGCTGATCACAAAATTGCTTGGCTAACAATGACGATGCAATTATGCTCAATAAGTGTACTTGTGTTTTTACACAGCTAGGCTTATAAACACCCTATGACCATTAGCCTAGTAACCTCTCATGAACCTATGATGCCTATATATCCATTTGGGTCTATATTACTCGAACAAAAACTGAAATGCACAAATTCCGTTTGAGCGACACAAAGTGAGCGAATGTCACAAACATCAAATCACAAAAATAAAAAAGTAACAAACGAAAACTGTCACTAACTGTTTTATGCAGGGAGGCAAGCCCCCCTGCACCCCCCACACCCCTGCTACTTAAATATACCAACTCCGAGATCGTACTCCATTGAAGTAAAGGGAAGAATTCCCTACGGCGATCTCTGTTCATTCTTTCAATATTTGCGACATTCGCTCATTTTGTGTCATTCAAACGGGATTCACACATTTCAGTTTTTGTTTGAGTAATATAGACCCCATCCATTTCATGCTTGCCTCCCAACATCTTCTCTCCAACATGTCTTGCTGATGTCATCCAGTATAAGTTGACCTGCAGTCTGCTAAAAGCCAGACATGCTGTGGATCTTGTGTAGAGTACTAAGTTCTGTAGCGTGTGAACTTCAATAGGTATAGACTCTGTTTTTAGTGCATTCAACTGTTTGTGTGTTTAGCCAGAAGGTCAGAAGTGTGTATCCTACATCCCATGGATTGACAGTATTTTGATACTTGCACATACTTACACATCCATTTCATGCAGGCCTCCCAACACATTCCCTCCAACATGCCCTGCTGATGTCATCCATTATACGTTGACCTGCAGTCTTGTACAAGTCAGACTTGTGTTATGGTGCTTGCATAAAGTACAGAGTTCTATAGTCAGTGTATTTAGGTAAGGGTTCTATTCTCATTGCAGTCAGCTGGGGAGTATGTGTCTTGCTTGACATTACAGAGAGCTTTTTACACCAGCATGAGGGATGCTGTTATAATCATATTCTCCTCAACAGACCATGCTGATGTCATGAGCTATAAAGTTTTGTCTGAGGTACTCCAAGCCAGACTTGAACTGTGGTGCTTGTGTAAAGTACAGAGTTATGTAGGTCCACTCTAGGTCCACTTCTGTTCACCCTCTTTATAAACGATCTTCAGACTGCTATACCACAAGCTACCTGCATACAATATGCAGATGATTCTACCCTTATCTGCTCCGCACCTTCTTCTACTGAACTGACCTCCTTAACACAAAATACCTTTAACAAAGTAGAAACTTGGTTTTCTAAACGGTTTCTCCTACTAAATGCAAAAAAAAACTAAACTCCTCCTCTTCTCCCCCACCTCTCGGTCCCCCCCTTTAAACTTTACCATTTCTTCTAATAATGGCACTATCATCTCGCCTGATCCAACTACTAAACTTCTTGGAATAACCATTGACAATCATCTTTCCTTCGATCAGCACATAAACAACACCATCAAGGTTGTTAACAAAAAGATTGGATCCCTATATCGTATTAAACCTTTTCTAACCCCAGCAACAAGAACCAAATGTGCTCAAACCCATCTCCTATCTACTCTCCTATATGCTTCTCCCATTTATACCAACCTCAAGAAAACAATCTTAACAAACTTGAAACTTGCTATAATAACATAGCACGTTTCGCCACTAGTAACCCCTTTAGGACTCACCACTGTATAAATCTAAAGCAACTTGGCTGGCTCGAATTTCAAAACTACCTAAAATTCCTCAACTCACTATAGCTCACAACATATTACACCTACCTGACAACACCCCTATACTCTCTCAACTCCTAATCCCAGATAATAATCTGAACTCGCTGGCTCCTCTAGTAAACTTATGACTAAATCAATAAAGGCAAACAACACAGCAGGTTGTTCTCTTTTCACTAACACTATAGGTAAATGCTGGAATCTCTTACCTTGTGACATAACTTTGACTACATCCCTGCCTCAATTCAAACAGAAAATTAAACTGTACTACCTAAATCATTGGCTTTGTTCCTGCAGTACACCAGGCTAACCTTTTCTTTCTCATACTACATCTCTCCTTCACTCTTCCTATTAGTATCTGTCTTATTTCTTCTCCTTTTACAGTACTAATCGACCTAGGTACATTCTATGTAAAATTGCTAATATGGTATTAACTGCTCATCGAAATGTGCTTCTCCTGAATCTATCTTGCATTCTGTGTGATGTTATGATTTTCTAATTTGTTACTTATAAACATTTGTAATATTTTGTAATGTACTTAGTATTTAGTGGAGCTTTTCTCCTCGGGCCTCTGCTGAAAATGGACATGTATCCAGCCAGACTAGCCCGGTCAACAAATGTAAAATAAAATAAATAAAAATGTAGTTTGTGTACTTAGGCAGGGGTTTATCCAATAACTGAGATGATCTCAGGACTGATGGGACTCAATAATTATATATATATTTGAGTTTCATACTTCATATCCTTCAGAACATGCATCTTAACACAAACTCCTTTTTATTCTAGAACATTTCTGAATAAGAAATATGCCAAATATGTCCTTATTTCTGGGTCATTGTCCCCCCATTATGTTTGCCTTTGTCCAGATGTCTTGCACTATGAGATTGAGAGCCATATGTTAAGCCCTGGTGATCACTGTGGCATTCCATGCAAAATTGCTGACTTTCAATGCTCTGATTCAAACAAGATTGCTATCTGTGTTTGCTTACATGATTTCCCTGCTGGCAACACTGAGGATCTTGGCTACTTGAGTGTGTTATCCTGTAGGTGGTGCATGCACCCTTGTAATATGTCCATTGGACATTGACATCAAATAGTGTAGATCAGCATGCTGTGAAAGGTAAGGCTTATCCCAACAGCACTATACCCTGCCACCATCTCCAGAGGCAGCAATGGTGATAATCTGGTCTTCTTCTCACTACCTCCCTGTCTCATTGATCTAGCAGATGGATTTGCAGGTTGGAGGGCAGAGGTGGTCTAACAAAGAGGCAGAACAACTGGGAGGAACAACAGACATTAAGGTGGTAAGGAGCAGATATCTCACTGGTATGGGGAATGCGTGCTGTTTATCAGTTTCTTGTCTAACCTGAAATTTCTCCATTTGCCCTGTGCCTCTTAATTGACTCATTGTAGAGTCACAGGCCGTTTCCTTCAGGTTTGCTGCATCTCTGATTTTGTCTACATATGTATGCATGTATGTGTGCGTGTGTGTGTGTGTGTGTGTGTGTATATAAATGTATATATATATATATGTGTGTGTGTGTGTATATATATATATAGATATACAGATATAAAGTCTCTGCAACCTATTTCAAAAACACAAGACAGTGACGTATTTTTTTATCCTGTTGCCACATTTGCTGATGTACATGAGCTGTCTGCTCAAGAAGAAAGACGTTTATGGCTTTGAAATAAAATTGCATTTTGACATTACTCAAGAAGTAACAGTCCATAATGAGATGCAGATAATATTTAATATACATAAAAGAGTAAATGAGCTTAATCTTGCATCAACATTTTATAAACCGCATTGTCAGTTCCTGCATACTGTGGATCTCATAGTAGTGAGACACTTGTTCTATACATTAGCTGATGCAAGCACTGCAGCACTATAGGATACACACACACAAATACACATACTTGAACATGTGGGTGCCATGCATGTGTGTGTGTGTGTTTGTGTGTGTGAGAGAGAGAGAGAGAGAGACAGACAGAGAGGGAGAAACTCCACTCCTACAATACATGCAAAAGTTCTTCTATGAGCCTATTATACATTTTTGTGTTACTAAAGAAAGAATAGGCTGGCTACATCCATGTTATACATCATATATAATAAGTTCATAGGTTCATAGGTTCATACTAGGCTATCTGCCCTGGGGCAATTATAAGCCTAGCCCAATTCTGTATGGCTTACGCCACCCCTTGATTTGAGTATACTGTGCCCTTTTTTAAGGTTTAGTTTACTGTGCCTCTGTCTAATAGTGACACGGGAGTAATCCCTGGGACAAACCTACGATCCCCCATCCACTTATTGAGATTCTTCTTGAAGAGATTCAGTGAGGTGCTCTGCCTCACATGAACTGGAATTCTATTCCAGAGCGAAGGGAGCCTCTGGGTTATGAACCTGTCCCTCCAGCAAGTTCTATTTATTTCTGTGCTGAGGTTCAAGTCCCTCAAGCATGTGGCTCTAAGGGATTTAGATTTACTGAGGTGGAGCATGTCCATTAATTCTGGATTTGACATAGCTTTTTATGTCAGGCATAGATCGCCTCGAAGTAGGCGGTATGCAACTGAGTAGAGCTGGAGTTTTTTTAACCGAGCAGTATATGGCATCTGTTTGAGACCCTTGATCCTCTTGGTGAGATACTTTTGGGGTCTTTCTAATTGCTGCAGGTGTCGGGTAAGGTACATCCCAAAAGGGGCATTATATTCTATGATGGGCCTGATGAGGGATGAATAAAGGGGCACGATTACCTCTCTTGATCTAGATGTGAAACCCTTCATGATGAGGTGGGCTATGTAGAAGGTCTTTCTAACCACTTTGGCAATGTGGTTTTCAAAGGAGAGATTGCTATCAACTTGGGTCCCCAGGTCCCTAATAACTTTCTCTGTACTTAATGGGTTTCCGCCTATGTGGTAATTTGTGGGCACATTGTTTTTGCCAAAGGGTATGACTATACATTTTTTGGCATTTAGCTTTAAACCATGGCACTGGCACCAGTTATCTGTCTCTGTGAGACCTTTTTGAAGGATGTTTGTGTCAGCTGGAGAGTTGATTATGGCGCCCAGTTTGCAGTCGTCTGCGAACTTGGTGAGCCATAGTCCTCCCACGTTTGCCTGTACCTCGGAAAAGTATATACCAAACAAGAGTGGTCCCAGGACAGAACCCTGTGGGACACCACTTGTGACCAGTTTTGAGTCTGACATGGCTCCAGCAACTCTCACTCTGTGGGTTCTGTCTTTGAGCCAGTTTGCAACCCATCTTGTGACATAGGGGTTTATATTTAAGCTGGATAGCTTATCTATGATGCCCGAGTGGGGTATTGTGTCAAATGCCTTTGCAAGGTGCAGATAGGCTGTGTGGACTACCTTCCCTTCATCTATGGCTTTGGTGACTGTTTCAAAGAAGTCAACCAGGTTCAAAAGGCAGGATCTGTCCTTGACAAAGCCGAACTGGGTAGGATCTAGTGTCTGTACGTCCCCAATGTCTTTGTTTATGAGCTCCATGATGATCTTCTCCATAGCCTTGCAGACTAAGCCAGTCAGGCTTATGGGGCGATAGTTTCCAGGGTCCGTAGATGCTCCACCTTTGTGGAGTGGGACCACTGTTGCTGTACGCCATTCTGTGGGGACATATCCTGTAGTGAGGCTGAGATTGTATAGCTGTTTTATTTGAGGGATTAGTTCCTCTTGTAGTTCATGTAGGATGTAACCTGGGATGCCATCTGGTCCCATGGAAGCAGTGTTTTTTGCTTTGGAGAGGGCAGCCTTCACCTGAGCATCTGAGATGTTGGGGAGGCAGCCCTCTGCGGGGATAGATTTTTGCTTTTTGGGGGGGGAGTTTGCACTGAACCTGTCTGCCAGGATATTGGCGATGTCTGTGGGTTCAGTGTATTTTTTGTCGTTTAGAATCAACTCAGAACAAATCTGGGAGTTGCATCCCAGGTTTCTAACATAACTGAAAAAAGCCTTATGATTGTCTTTGGTGTCCTGTGCAATTTTTCTCTCGAAGCTGGCCTTGGAGGATGTTATGAGGGATTGTAATTTTTTGCTAGTACTGATCAGAGATGCCTTCCCTATTAGGGATTTTGCTCTATCATGTAGTAGCTTCCTCCTTCTGTTGTACAGTTTATTTATGGCAGGGGTCCACCAGACTGGATGCCTGCCTTTGGATGATTGGGTCTTGGTTTTGTTTGGGATAGCATGATCCATGCATTCCTGGAGATGTCTGTAGAATGCATTTATATAGGATTCTGCAGTTTGGGCTGCAGTTTCCACTGGCCCTGGGGCCTTGAACAATTTTCCTTGAACAACAAAGTTAACAAATAAAACCAGAAGTAACATAACTGAAGGGCCAATTTGGTAGATAACAAATGCAGCAACAACAAAATCCAAAGAATCCACCATGGCAGAGTAAGAGTAAAACCTTTAATAACTAGGATCATCAGCCATGGGTTCTGCTCCCTGGTTATTAAAGGTTTTACTCTTACTCTGCTGTGGTGGATCCTTTGGGTTTTGTTGTTGCTAATATATAATAAGGTGGCCACGCATACTTTGTTTTTTCTTTGATGACCAATGTCAAGAAGAAAATTATGCTAAATGCATGAACATTTTACTGCCCCAGAAAATGCAGTACCAGAATGATCATGGTTTCATTTTAATGATCAGTAGTGGCCACTCCCAGACACAGACTAAACAGCTGAGGTGTGGCTATCTCTGACAGACTAGTGCTGTCATTGGCCATGGTATGATCTCCAGCAGTGGTATTGTTAGGTCATTGACATGATTGACCTTAGCTTTAAAAATACTGTAACATTGACTGCCATATGTCTGGGGACTCCTTGTAGGCAGCTGACTGACACAATCAATTTTGTTCTCACTGCTGTAAGTCTGTATTTTATTTATTTGCATTTGTTTTCCGGGATGGACAATGGGACATTGCGAGCCCATTTTCAGTGGAGGCCCAGGGAGAAAAGCTCCACATTAAAACTAACATACAATAAAAACTATTGAGTAGCAGTTTGGTAAAGAAAGTCATAGCTCACCATTACATACATTAGACAATTCTCATTAACAGTTAACAAACACAGCAAAAGCTAACTACATCAATTGCAATATAGTAAAAGTTATGCAGTCACAGCTGAATAAAGGTATTAGCAACTACCTTAGTTACAGTATAGTACATGTCATTATTAGCAACTACATTAGTTACAGTATAAAATAAGAGTTTGTGTTGAATGAAATAGAAGATGCCACAGTTAGGTATAATATTAAACATATTGACAGTTTAACTTTAGTAATGTGGTAAGAGTATTAAACACTTATAAATATAGCTTCTGCTGGATTTATCACAAAGTTAAGGCAGGAGAGTAAATTTCAATCATATAAGTCAGAAGTACAAGTAAGGAGTGCATATCATATACACAAAGTCAAAATGATAGTTATGTTAGTAAGTTGTCAAGTTTAGCTTGTAAGGGGGACATTAATAAAGGAATAGTAGTAGAGAGTTTGGAGTATTATACAGTATTTCTCTTCTCTTTGCTGTTCTGAAGTATCCAGTATAATCCTTGATGATGACTATAATGTTGGTGCAGTGGGAGCTGCCTGAAGTCCCAGGTATCCCAAGGAAATCAGTCTAATCAGAAGAAGTCACACAATTTTAACAAATACAAATTTAAAACAGACTTGAACATTTCCCTTACATGCATTCTGTCCGTCGTGTTTCTTTTGCAGGCACCTAAGGGATAAAGCATATGCATATCTCTATCTCAGACATGGTTGTGTAACTGCATCACTTACATTATGGACCTTGTACTGCATGCAGAATTATCCCAGGCTTATGAAATAGGGGAATTTATCTTTTACAGGTAATTTTGGTATGTTTGGTTTATGTCGACAGTTCTCAAGTGTCTAATGATGTTTGCATCTTAGCACCGCTTATTGGCAGTGTGTACATTTTCACTTGCTTGGACACATACAGAGCATGCCAGCATACTCTGTCCAGGAAAATGACACTGACAAAATTACAGAGCTGATAAAGATGCAGATGCCTCTGGCCTTAGGCTCTTCTGAGGACAGATGTGCAGTGGCTGTTTCACTGCATCATGGTTCCCCATTAAAACATTTGTGGAAGCTGAGAAACAAAGCTACTCTGGATCATTTGGGATTTCTTGGTTTATAGTTTTCATACTTATATTTTTTTCTTGTCTTTTGCACTTGGGTTTTTCTTAGGGCCACTTGCCAAACATTTGCATTGCATTCTTTTTAACTTTTTATTAATTTGACATATTTGCAATATATGTACAGAAAGGAAGGTATTCAACATCACATACTGTTATACAATGTTAGGAATACATTGACTCATAAAGGTAATCTTATACAGTTAACACATTAAGAGTCTTGGTATTTTAATGGCAACATTCCAAGGCTATTCCAACCACAGAACGTCTTAGCATGATTTATAGATCTTATTCTGCTCACCTATTTTTTTTCAGTTTTACATAGTACTGCTGTTAAATTAAAAAAATCTTTGAAAATAGAACTGAGTTTTAGTTCCACAAAACAAAAAAGAACATAAAACTAATAAACAACACATAAAAATGGAAGCAGTCACCTCCAAAAAAGTTCATACGAGAATTTTATTAACCACTTTTCATCCTAAAACCAGTGCCAGATTTCTTCAGATAAAAACTGGCCGCCAAAATGTTCAAACCTTAAATATAAAAATCATATGATCACTTAAGTAATGGCATCATCTTAAAGGCATAATGTAAAAACCATTCAAGCAAAATTTCCACAAATATAAAACTAAAACACAAATACATAAAAATACAATAACATTATCACCTTAGATAAACTAATAATGGATAATGTGTCACTAAGACTTGGGGACTTAGCAGCATTGAAATAAACTTGCCAAAATAATTCTTTCATTTCTAAGTATAAGCCAAATAGGCCCCCTCTCACATTGGGAACTAATCTTTCTAACACTGAAAAACTAAAATAGTGACCAGGATAAGTAATAACATGTCTTGCTAGGACATTAACTGTATTGCCATTAGAAATAGCATATAGCTATACTTTTATTCTTTCTTCCAAACTATGTTCTGTCTTCCCTATGTAATCAGCAGAGCAGCAGTCACATAAAGCAATGTACACTATGCCCTTGCTATTACAATTAGCGGAACTTCTAATTGTAAAGGTTTTTCCATTTATGATGATTTCACTGACAGTTTTTATGTATTTGCAAATATTTCACATTACACTTAGCCATTCCTTTCATGATGTTATTGCCACCAGATTTTTCCTTTAATTCAAAAAAATTTTAAACGTCTGGGCTGGTCTATAAATAATTGTAGGATGTTATCTAACTTTTCCCCATTCCTGATTTGCTTTTATAATAACCCAATTCTTTTTCAAGATAATCTCAATGGTTTTGTAGTGTGTGATGAAAGGAGATACTAGCAGCACAGCTAGCTGGAATTTTGTAAATAATTATATGTCATTGGTGAATATCGAAATGATTTATACAAGATGCTTGTGTTACAAATGTATTAGAACTGCATGTTGTGTATTTCAAACTGCTTGTACAGACATGTGTTGAAAAGGTATTTGTAAAAGTACTGTATTTAAAATTACTTTATAGGATGGAATAAAGAGACTACCTCTCAAGTTTTCAATGCAGCTAGAGACACAGAGTCTGTGCTAGGAAGCTTTCTGTATTGTCATTGGAGTGAACTAATTAATTTTGAAGCATGAAGAAATACAATTGTTTATGACTTCCAGTACCTGCCAAAGATCTAAGGAAAAGCCCTTGCCTGTATATTTTGACTGGTAGATGCTAAATGATGCCAGCTTCTAGCAATGGCAGTTTTGGCCTGGGAACTAGAGGTCAGATGACCAGAAATGATGTAATTCTGCAAGCTATCCAAGCAGGAATATTTTAGATATTAATTTGAGAAGTCTCTTTGTGAGACAGAGTATTCTTTATTCAGTATTAGACCTGACACAAACCATTCAGCACAACATCTGCCTTGCTGTAATGAGGTTTCTAGGAAACTATATAACTCTCTTTGATACAGTCAAGAATATAGAGAAGTTTAGTTCAGATATTTTTCTTTCTTTATGTGAGCCTGTAGTGCAATGCATTTTAAATATTTCATGTGGTTTTGAACTCTGATGTCACTGTGAATATATATTTAGTATTGTCTTGTTCTTTTATTATTTATTATTAAATATATTTAAACTGTTCATTGTGGCTGATCTGTTAGAGATATTTACATTTCGAGAGTACTTGCATATTTATTTGGTGACACTGTGTGGGCCACTCTTAATAGCCTTGCCCTTGGTCAAACTACCATTTGTATTAATTACACAGAAAGACTGGACACCCTTTGTTAAGGGCACTAAAGTAGCTGATTAGGAGTGACTGGTGGCAGTGAAAACTACCTTATAGTCTGGGCAAAAGGGGGCATAGCCAGTAAGCCTGTGACAATTTTTCCCAGGTATGCGTGTGTAAATCTAGCCTCAAAGAGTGTGTATGTTAGCTACTTGGGCAGGGACACAAAGCAGTGGCTGTACAGAGAGGGTGCTGGAGGTCTTGGCTTAGTCACTCATCTGAGATCTCAACTGTATCACTGTGCCAGTGGGGAATCTTACTGGGAATCTGGAGGAAGAGGGGGAAACCAGCCCCAGACTGACTGTGGTCTCTGTGTGCTCTTAAGAGAAATTGTACTTGATGCAGAGAACTGCATCTAGAAATACTGTGTCTGTACTTCTCATCCTCTCAGTGAACATCCCCCACTGTTGCCAGTGGTAAGAATTGAGGCTCCTTGATTATTGGTCCAGTGAAGTGTCATCACAAAGTGCATGGCAAAGGTAGTAAAAAAAGAACATCTATAATGCAACTGTATTACAGTGGGTGATGATAACCAGTCACTGGGGTCAGCTACTGTGGGACTAATGACAACGTTTTGTGCAACACTATTGTCACTCATCCCTCTCTAACATATATGACAAGCAGGCTGAGTATTTTGTTTAGATGCTTTAATAAATAGAAACACATCAGGATGGATAGCAACATCATAAAATATAAACAAACTGGATAACAGACCGACCTTACATACATACATGCTTACATCTCAACAGCTTACTACAAAATCGCAGTCAGGCTCGCACGTGCTCAGTACTTATACAGTTGTGCACTCCCCTGGATAGCTTCTTAAAGATACATACATACATATTGATCTACATCCTTCTTCTTAAAAAGATTGCCATTAGCAAAAAACAAATTAGAGTTAGACATGTATTGTTATAGACATTAGAAACAAACACAATGTTTATGTCCAAGTTGCCGTGTATCTATAACATGGTCTAGAGATATGACCGGATCTTTTAACATAACAATCTGGACTAAATTTAGCAAGAGTGACAGTCTTTGATGAACAACTTGTATCAGGAACTTCAGGATTAGTCACAGGAATGGGAATGTTCTCTGGAACTTCCTCTGGTACTGGAACACCAGACAACTCACTCAGATAAAGAGTCTTTCTCACAGGCTATGTGCTGTGGTAAAATCTCAGACACTAGTCTCAAATGTTGCCAATTCTACCTAAACTCTGCTTCTTGTGATTCCACAATGTATGATCTTGTCTCTGAGCAAATATTCTTCATGACTCTAATCCGATCAAACTTTGGATGTTTGCATCCTTACCACTTCTCTTTCTCATAATGTATTGAGTGGTTTGCTGGTCTTATTGTAGCAGGACTTCTGGGTTAAATGCTCCCTCAACAGATGGGTTTTTGCTGACCTGTTTTTCTTGACACATGGAACCAACAATTGACTACTGATTAGTAATTTGGTTCTGGTTTATCTCGACAGAAGTCTCTGGGCAGGTGAACCAAGATGTTTATCATGAGGAATATTTCAGAGATTCAAGAGATTCAAGATTCAGGAAAACATCACTGTTGTCTTGTTTTGACTTTTCTAGTAACTGTTTTGCACTTTGAACTGCATGTTCTGCCAAACCATTTGACTGTGGATACTCAAGACTAATTGTGACATGAGTAAAGTCCCATTCAACAGAAAATCTTTTGAACTGTTGGCTTGTAAACTGTGTGCCATTGTCTGAAATAACTTTGTGCAGAGCACCATGGACTGCAAAATGATGCTTCATCTTAGTAATGACAGTACAGGATGCTAGATTAGGAAGTAGGTCAATCTTGAACTAATTGGAGTACGAGTCTACTAACACCAAATAATGTTGACCATTCCACTCGAATATCTCAGTGGCTACTGTTGACCAAGGTAGTTCAGGAATCTGATTTAGCTGAAGTGTTTCCTTCTGTTGATGTGGCTTTGTATTATTAGACACAGAACAAGATAAAAGTACCCTCTCAATGTCTTATGACATAGAAGGCCAAAATACTAGTACTCTCACCCTTCTTTTGCTAGAGTCAGTTCCTGGGTGACCACGATGCAAGATAGTACTATACTTTTGTTGCAAGGACTTTGGAACAATTACTTCCAGACCTTTCATAATGATACCATTGCAGACAAAATCACATCTCTGTATGGAAAATAAAGTTGCACTTCTTGAGGTCAACTAAATTTCTTTGATGGTTATCCTTGATTGATAATGTGGTTGAACCTTTGTAAAACTGGATCTGTGGCTGTGTGATCTCTCAGCTCATCAAGATGTGTGGAAGAAAATGTTCTCACTTCCATGACTTCAAAATCAAAGTTCTCATTCTCATGCTGTTCAGTGGTGTTTCTGGGTGATCTGGATAATGTATCAGCAAGATAAAGAAGTTAAGAAGTTTGCCTTTCTTGTAGTCAAGAGTGAAATTATACTTTTGCAATCTCAACATTATGCTTTGCAATTTGGCTGGAGCTGAATGCATAGGTTTTCTCAAGATAGCGACTAGAGGATGGTGGTCTGTTTCGATCTGGATAGGTCTACCATGAACATAATCATGGATCTTCGGACATGCAGACACAATTACCCAAAGCTCTTTGTTGATCTGAGCATATTGCATCTCAGTTTGGGTAAGAGTTCTTAATGCCCAGGCCAAATTCTGAAGCATCACATGAAAGAGTAACTGGCTTTTGAACATCAGAGTATCTGAGAGTTGGTGGACTCGCAAGCCTCTGTTTCAGGACATCAAATGCTCTTTGGTGTTGCTTTAACCCATACCAAGATACATCTTTATTTGTCAGCTTTCTGAGCAGTGCTGAAAGTTGGCTCAAGTCTGGAATTAACTTAACTAGATAGTTAACCATGCCAAGAAAATGTTGCAGGACTTGAATATTGTCTGGAGCTGGCATCTCCAGAATGGCTGTTTGCTTTGAAAGGTCTGGTCATAGGCTTGAACTGGTAAATAAATGACCAACATAAGTAACCTCTTGAAGCCTGAATTTGTATTTCTGTGGATTGAGCTTAAGAGTGACTTGGCATGCTCTTTCCAGAAGTTTTCTGAGGTTTCTGTCATGCTCAGCTTTACCATTACCTCCTACCAGTATGTTGTCTACTATGATAGCACAAGGATACCCAGAAAAAATCTGCTCCATTGCATGTTGAAGACTTCACTTACAGAATTTATTCCAAATGGCATTCTCAAAAATCTGTACCTTCCATACCTAATGTAGTGAGCAATGATGATTTCTTGTCAAGCTGAATTTGCCAAAATGAACTCTGAGCATATAAGACAGTAACATTTGGCGTCAGAGCTGCAACTTCTTTGACTGTGTGCATTGGATGATGAGGTCTTTTTAGTGTTTTGTTCAAATCTTGTGGATCAATACATATTCTGATGCCATCTGAGCTTTTCTTATGAGCTACCACTATGGAAGATACCCAGTCAGCTGGTTCTACACCTGGACAAATCACACCGTGTCACACCATTTTATCTAGCTCAGCTTTGACTCTGTCCTGCATAGCTATTGGAACTTTTTGTGCTGGCCTGACAATTGGACTGACATTTATATCTAACTCCATGGAATACACAGTTGGAAGCTTCCCTAGTTTGTCTTTGAAAGGTTCAGCATAGGTAGAAAAAAATGTACTGAGCAAAATTAGACTAGTGGTCTTTCAAGCTAACTTGATGGAGTTCCTTATTAAATGAAAGCAGTCCCATTTTCAAACTGTCACTGAGCCCTAATAATGACTGTATGCGCCTCTTGACTACATTTAAAATAAAAAGTCATAACATCTTCCAGCAGAGTAACATGAAAGCATTACTGAGCCTTCAGTCTGAATTTCTTCACCACCATAATCAACAAGCTTCACACTCCTTGCCAAATCAAGCCTTTCACCATAACACACTTTAGCAAATGCTGCTGATGACATAACATTGCACTTGGAACCTGTATCAACTTTGAGCTCCGTGGGTTTTCCATTTATCCAAACAGTACAAAATACTTCATTCTTTGCCCATAAATCTACCGCATTAACTGTTTCATAAAGCACTGACACACCATCAACATAAAGACTAGGGTTGCAGCTCTCTAATTGATAAACTCTTTTCTTGAAATGTTCCCTTTTAATAAAATAATGTGGGCCTTCTGATTTACAAAACCTTTTGAAATTATTCCACTTGTTGCATTTGTGGCATTGCTGATCAAAAGCTAAAATTTTTACTTTTTAGATTCATGATTTCCACCACAATTACAACATTTGGCAATTAAACTAGGTTTGGGGCCCATGCTTTGAGTTTGCTGACTCAGTTATGCTTCACTGAAACTGTGCATACTTTGGAATTTGCTGGAAACCTCTAGGGTTTACCAGTGGGTGCTGCAGGGACTACAGTTGCTGTCATGTGGTTAGGTCTGTTTCTTTTAACCATGTGCTGCATACTATAAACATTAGCTTTATCACTGTGCCTTCTAGAGCTATTCTCCTTTGTAGGCATATGTGTGTGCTTTTCTGTGAATTTGTATATCTGACAAATCTCAGTGGCCTTATTCAAAGTTAAATCACTGCCACAAAGCAACATCTTTCTCACAGCATCATCTTTAATACCACACACAAGTCTGTCTTTTATCAACTCATCCTTTAAATCACCAAATCTGCACGTTTTAGCTTTATTTCTCAAGACAATTATATATGCTGCAAAAGTTTCACAAGGCTTTTGATCCCTTTAAAATAAGTGTCATTCCGATGTAACATTTGTCTGGGGGTTACACATTTCTCTAAATTTACATTTTAAGCACTCGGGGTCCTCTCTTGACTCATCCGGTACTGCAATATGATGGTTTTCCTCCTCTCCTGTATAGATAGATGGTGCAAACACAAATGAATGTTCCATTTCAATGACTTCTGATCCAGCTAAATTAAGTATGGTCATCTTTATTAGGAAATGCAGCATGTATGAAAATGTCATACTCCTGCTCACTCTCCAGTTTTCTGCAATATTGTCAAACACAAGTGCACTATGTTTTTGAAATCCATCTGCTATGCCCACAAAGTATGCACAAACACACTGAAAATATGCCCCTTGTAATTATGTATGAACAAACTGTTCTGTGTAAGCTTGTAATAACATTCAAATACACAATAAACTCTTCAAAATACTGTACTTAACAAAATGTGCTCTGTAATGGCTGTATTTTGCAAAATAACTTTACTGTAATACTGCACAAACATGCAAACACTTTATACATGTCTGATAGCTTGGATATCTTTGACTAATATGAAAATATGTGCTTAGTGAAAAAGCAGTAGTTTCCTCTTATTTTACTCATTTTATGCAATTTAGACTTTATTTCAAAATTTTCCATAGTAATTTAAATATTTTTATCAATATCAGACATATTGGTTTATTCAAATATTGTTTAGAGCATTCTGTATGCCTCGTTTCATATTTTGTGAATATGAAATAGTTTTGAGCAAGTTTTAATATCTAAAATTAGTTTCTGACCTGTTTTGTGAATTATGCCTGCAGTAAGGATGATTCATTCCTTTATATTCCTCCAATGCCAACCGGGTGCCTCTCGGACTTAAGCAGAAGAAACTGGAACTCTTTTTGGTAACAAATCGTTTTGGTCATGCTTCTTCTAACATCATGTCCCTTTAAACATGCTGGTTCTGACACCATGTCACTTGTTCCTCTCTAACATAGATGACGAGCAGGCAGGGTATCTCGTTTAGATGCTTTAATACATAGAAACACATCAAGATGAATAGCAGCACCATAAAATATAAATGAACTGAATAACATACAGACCTTACATACATTCATGCTTACATCTGAACTGCTTACTACAAAATGGCAGTCAGGCTCGACCATGCTCAGTATTTATACACTTGTGCAAGCCCTTGGATAGCTTCTTAAAGATACATACACACACACATTGATCTACAACTATTATTCCCATATGCCATAGGGTTAGCTAAAACTGGGATGTAAATATTATCGTTTTTAGTCTTCACTTTTGAGATTATGTTCTGGATAAATGTCTCCCAGATAACCTCTTCTCAAAAACATAAGTTTCAAATTGTCACATTCTCAGTCTTAGTTATCATGTGGACAGCCCGAATCAGTTATTCTTTGACCAGTGATTTCTTCTGCTTGAGAGGGTGTGCATTTGAAAAGTGTTGGAATAAGTAGGTTTTCTAAAAATGGATGAGAATAGACTCAAATCATTAGTCTCTTTCTCCAACCACACATCCAAATATGAAATCTGATCCTCCTGTTTTGATACATAAATTTAAGAAAATCAGTAGTCTCATTAATATAACCCACGGTGGTGTTGTTGCGAGAGCATTGTCACCTCACAGTCAAACACTGTCCGTTTCGATTCTCAGCTAGAGCGTCTTCTGAGTGGAGACATGCATGAATGGGCGTACCTTTGTTGAAGGTTGTGCATCAGGGCTGGTAACTCGGCAGGTAAAAATCAACTACCAATCATTAGCGGACCGGAGTTCTTCTGTGGTGACCCCCAACTGGGAAAAGCCAAAAGACACAACAAGTAGTCTCATTAATATGTCCAAAAATTAGGGAAATGTTTTCTTTTTCTGAATCAAGCCAAATAATAAAAATGTCTTGATAATGTACATAAATTTCCAGACGTCAGTAAATGATCTGTTGAATAAAAATTTCTTTTGCCAGGTGACCATGACAGTATTATCATATAAGCCCCCACAGGCTGACTCCATAGCCACTCCTTTAGTTTGTAAAAAATGTTGATTTTCAAACAGACCAAAGTTGTTTTGTAGGACTAAAAAGAGTAAATCAATATAAAGATTTTTTTCACTTTATCTAATTCTGAATAATCATCTAAAACTTCAGCAAACCATGCCAACCCTATTGAATGTGGAATTGCAGTGTAAAGGTTATTAACATCGGTCGTAATGAAGACAATATCATGTTGTAGTAACAACTTATTACACCACTCTAAAAAGTCCCAAGAATTTTTTACTAGATGTGGTACACTTTGTAATGTTGCTTTCAAATGGAAGTCCAAAAATGTTGTGATTGTAACTGTAATTGAGTACCTTGCATCAATGATAGGGCACCTGGGGGGATCATGGATGTTCTTATGGGTCTTGCGAACTCCAAAAATTGTCAAGATCAATGGGTCCTGTACTCTAAGGAAATGGCATTCATCTTAATCAATTTGCACCTGCATAATCATATCTTACAATGATGTAACATTTTTTTTATATGCAACGTTGACATCATTTTTAGAAACCTGGGTATAAAATTCATCAAACAGAATGCCATAGATTTTTCCAGCATATTGAATGTTATCCATTAATACTACTCCCCCACCCTTGTCCAGTTACATAATCTGGACATTTTTACTCTTTAAAAGTATGATACTTTCCAGTTCTTGTTTTGAAATATTGTGTTCCATATTATTTCTTTGCTAGAATAACCTCTGCCTTGTTTCTGTCTTGCAGACGTTTTCATATCTAATAGGGTGAAGGGCAGGATTGTATATCCCGGGAACATGTAAACCAAGGTGAATAGAACCACTACCTCCCAACATTATCTGTAGGTTCAACTTTCTCATGTCTAATTTCAGGTCAGTAAGAACATCTGCAATACGAGATCTTTTAGCAATAGCAAAAGTAAAACCCTTAGAAAAGAGGTTTGCATGCTTGACAGTCAAGTCATATGAAGACAATTGTAAATAATAAAATCACCTTAAGAATTGGTGATTATTTGACAATTGTCTACACGTGGACAATTCATGGCATTATTACATGCCTCTAAGATTTCCATGTCCATTTGGGTTGTGGATTGTTGTTCCAATGCCCCTTCATTTTGTGATAAGTTTGTCCAAATCCTTTAGATAAGTTGTCCTGTCTATACTGCTTGTTCCTTAACGATTCTGAGTGCCTCAGTGGTGGAAAAGCTCCCTCTAAAGAGGGCTGTTCAACATTGGTATTAGAATACACTTGGAAATCAGAATTATTGGATTCTGACTGCGGTCTGTTAGATCCAGTAAATTTATTATTAAACCTATTGACCCATTGCTGTGATTTAGGAGGTTGGGGATAAGCAGCATTTCAGTATTAGTCAATTATATCCCTTTGTATTTTCTGAAGTTTACAATCTTGTATGAAAGCAACCTATCAATATCATAAAATATTTTTGTATATTAGTCTTTGAAAACATCATAATCACTATGTCCTAAAATGCTGCTAAGTTCCTGGTTTTCTTTGAGTAATTCTTGTACTTGAATATTATTATATTTTTTCTATTAGCTCCATGAACTCAGATCCATATATATTATATAGTCCCAACAGTTCTTTGTGCATGATTGATTCAGCCACAAGCCCTGTAGGGAACATCCACATTCTCAGCCCTTTAGGTACGATACTGGTTCTAATTGATTCTAAAAGGTATTCATTCTCCAGTTGTAATTTATGTACCTTAAGAAGCTATATTCGAAGCAGTTCAGCTGTTCATTGAAGGATGTGAGCATAGGATCAGGTCTGGGAGATGACAGAGGTCCAAAACAAACCTTTCTCTGCAACCATTCATCCATCTTATGGGCTGTCTTAGGAAAGTCTATTTGCTACCTTTCATTAAAACCAAAATCTTCAGATGGACCATTAGAAATGGTAACAACAGGATCCTTCTGGCTGGTTGACTGAAAAATGGGATAAACTTCCCTTGGAGCAGTGCGTCATCACCCACTATAACACAGTTGAATTATAGGTGTTCCTTTTTTAGTACCTTTTCAATGGGTTACGAAATCATAGAAAGTATCTTGAAAAAGTACCGGGTTATTATAAAAGAGAATCAGAAATGGGCAAAAAAAGTTAGGTGAACATCCTACAATTATTTATAGATGAGCCCAGACTTTAAATTTTTTTTTGAATTAAAAGAAAAATTTGGTGGCAATGACATCATGAAAGGAATGGCTAAGTGTAACGTGTAATATTTGTAAAGATGTACAAACTGGCAGTGAGAGCATTATAAATAGAAAAACCTTTAAAATTAGAAGTTCAGCTAATTGTAATACCAAGGGTGTAGTGTACATTGCTTTATGTGACTGCTGCCCTGCTTATTACATAGGGAAGATAGAACATAGTTTGAAAGAAAGAAAAAAAGAACAACTATATGCCATTTCTAAGGGTAATACAGCTAATGCCCTAGCAAGGCATATTATTGCATATCCTGGTCACTGTTTTAGTTTTAGAGTGTTAGACAGATTAGTTCCTGGTATGAGAGAGGACCCATTTGGGTTATACTTAGAAATTAGGAATTATTTTGGCAAGTTTATTTCAGTGCTAAGTCCCCAGGTCTTAATGACACATTATTCATTATTAGTTTTCTCAAATTTAAATTTTATCCAAGGTTATAATGTTGTTGTATTTTTACGTATTTGCATTTTAGTTTTATATTTGTGTTAATTTTGTTTGAATGTTTTTTTAAATTATGCCTTTAAGATGATGTCATTACTTAAGTGATCATATGATTTTTATATTTAATGTTTGAACATTTTAGTGGCCAGTTTTTATCTGAAGAAGTCTGGCATTAGTTTTAGGACAAAAAGCATTTAATTTAAATGATTAGAAGAGGTTTTTTGGGAGGTGACCATTTCTATGTTTATGTGAGTTTGATTTCTAGTTTTTTTGTAATAACCTTTCTAGCAACTGCCAAAAGACTCCAAAATATTTTTCTGTTGTTCTGATTTTACAGATCCAGGAAGTGGAGCATTCATTAGTATTATTGATCTAGTTAAAGAACAATTATCAGACCATAATGCCTTAAAAACATACTTATCACTTCCCAATATAGGTTAATGTTTCATAATCCATAAACATTTGCATCCAGTCAGCTCTTACATCTTTCCTATATCTCCAATCACTAAAAAAGTCATGTTACTAAACTTAGAGGCTTACAGGGAGTAGCAAACATTTCATGTAATCATTTCCACACAAAAAACTTTCCAGTATAAACTTGAAGATGTTTGACTAACTGATTCAAGTAACAACATTTTATTCTTACCATCTGTTGAGTGACTCATTCCAGTACTATTTAAAAAGTTCCAGAATTTTACATCAAAATTATTATTATTTTTATAATTCAATTATATAATATGGACAGGATTCCTTTGTATGTCAATTTACGTTCTATGATAGCACTCATATATTCATATAATGGGGAATAGTGCTCTGTTCCTCTTCACATATTATATACTATATTATCTACAAATGTATTTCATTTCTTACTGATGAATAATATTAGTTGGTTAACATATTCACCCAACTTGTAATCTTTCATTAAATATTCTGGCAAGTTAGCTTTTCCTCTTTCAAAGCAATCAGACCATAATACTAATCCATTCATTTTTACTAAATTAATTTTAACATTGTTCTGAGTTTCCTTAAATCTAGAGGTGTGTGCAACAGGAAAGCACAAACATTTCCATTTTGATATTTATGGAGTTTTAAAACATATTTCTTAACATTTTAAGAATTGACTGCATATATGCAGAGTCCAAGGACTGAAATGAATTTCCTTCTAAGGTAAATGTTATTAACCAGATGAAAATATTGTTACATATTTCTAATTGATTATGTTTGATGAACATATAAGAATTTAGTATAATCTGCTCCTGAATGTTTTCCATTGACTAGTGTAAGTAGAGTCTATTCAGAGTATAAAAGAGTTAAAATTTGCAGCAACAGTATATGATTCTACATCTAGGAAGACAATACCACCATAATCACATAATCTTACATGATTTCTATAACAATTCTTAGCTTTTAGGATACCATAAAAATAAGTTAACATTTTTTCCATTTTTAAAAAGATGTTTGTCAGGTATTAAAGGTCCTGAATGCATAATCCTGTGGAATATAATAATTTTAATAAGTAGTAACCTATCCTGGTAAAAACGTCATCCCATTTTTAATAAAAAGAAACACTTACTTCAATTATTTTTCAAAATTATTATTAATAATCTTACTCACAACAAGATAGATTTTATTCCTAAATATTTAACTATTTTTCTTCCCAATTATATTTATTTTTATCTTTAAACTTAGTATCTAGTAATTGATTTAACAGTAAAGTTTTGGTTTAGTTATTATTAAATTTCAATAGTGATACTTCTTAAAACTTTTCAATTTCCTTATCTATTTTTTTGATTGAATATCTTAAATCTCCTACAGTTAGTAATAGCATCTGCTGAAAGGTATATTTTAAATTGACAATCCTTTTTAATTGATAATCCATCATTTTTGTCATTGCATCTTATACTATTAGCTAAGGGTTTGATGGCTAAGGCAAATAGTAGAGAGGCCAAGACACACCCTTGCTTTGTGCCTTTGTTTAAAGTGAATTTTTGAGAAATGTAAGATCCAATTTTAGCATATCCTTTGGAGTATCTATACAGTTTTTTTTTAATATTCCAATAAAATAGTTACTACCCTTTTTTATATTATCATATGTTAGTCCATTGACTACAAATCCTGTTTGAGCTATATTAATTAATCTGCTATATGTCTTAATCTTGTAGTGAAGATGGAAGTAATAGTGGAATAGGTCTATATAAGGAGACTAATTTATTATACTTTCCTTGTTTAAGTATAGGTGAGATTACGTTCATTATGGAGGAATTATTTTGTCACTCTGAATTATCATGAAAATGTCACTCAATAATTTTAAAATATTTAATGGAAGCAGACTATATAATTCCATGCTTAAAGCATCAAACCTTGGAGCTTCACTATGTTTCACTTTTTTAAAGCTTCTTTAACTTCTATTAGGGTAATAGGCTTATTCAGCAGATATTTGTTGGTCATTAAGTTTATTAGTAAAATTTATCTTTAAATGCTTGTCAATTTTTATTAGTCAGGGTTATTATTTTTATCTTTATTAAGATCTTCATAGAATTTAAAAAAATAAGTATTTTCTCTATGTCTAAAGTAAACTTATTAGTGTGTGGATTTCAGATATTATTGATGTGTACCTTTTTGCATAACATCTTACTTAACTAACTATGTCGTTTTTGAAGTCATCGCATAACTGTGCAATTTTATTTTTTCTGACGCTATCTCTACCCAATGCATTAAAACTGTTTCATATTTTATCATTACTTTTCAATGACTTCAATATTGTCTAATTTCTTTGTTGTTCAGACCTCACTTTGTGTATTTCATCTTATATTTCTAACAACTCTTTATCCCACTTTTATTTTATTACTAGCCAAAATTCCTATTCTATCTTTAATATGCATTTTAAGAAGTCTCATAATATGACTTTACTAACCTGACCATTATCACTCAAACATAAAACATTCTCAATTTGTTCCTTAAGGTAACTCTTAATTCTTTAATTTCATCATATACACTGTGATTCTATAAATAATCTGAAATTTCCTTATATTCATTAATATATTAATACTTAGTGCCTTTTATCAGCTACAGGACAATACATTTAAAATAATTCACTATATTAAATAAATCTGCAGAGGCATAAACCCTATCAGTTGTAGCTTGTGTCCCATGTGTATAAGGGCAATGAGTGAAGAACAATGACTTATCTTCTGCTTTTACTATTAAATCAACTAAGTTATTATTACTAATCCATCTGTTTATTGCTTTAGCTGATGTCAGAATTTTAGCTTTCTTCTGTTTACTTGTATCTTCTATACTAGATATGCAATTACAATCCTCTGTTAAAATTAAACTGCCCTTCCAATGACTTTGTAATAAGTTTAAATGACCTTTAGCCACTCTTGCACTAATTCCAGGATCCAGTAAAAATTAGCTAGTGCATAAAGTGTGCCATTATATTTAATTATTACAGATGTATACATTCCTTTGGGATCATCAATGGATTCCATGACCGTAGGCATTACAGTAGATTTTTCTCCAAAGTACAGCAGTTCCCCCACTCTTTTTGTTAAAAGAAGTAGATGATAACATTTCATAACCTAAGTTATTTAAATATTGTATATCTTTATCTACCGTGTGAGTCTCCTGCAAGAATATAATGTAGCTTCTGTTTAATTTTAGATATCCCATTGATGATTTCATTTTGTTGCCATTATTTAATCCATTTACATTACTGGATAATAGATTAATACTATTGATACTATGTATTTAAAAAGATTTCATTTAAAAGGTAAAACAACACATTTTCCCACCATATTACTTTAATTGTATATAAAACTTGAATGCATTCCTCCAACATTATCTTAACATTCCACATTTTTGAATTCTTCCTTTCTACAAACTAAACTACTAAAACTCATAAATAACAAAAACAGAAACTAGTGTACAACTGTAACTGTATATATTATTAAAAACACAATTTATCATGGATACCAAAGTTCCTACTTTGCTTATTGAAGAGATAAACTACTATACAGCCTCTCTAACTACCAATACATAAAAATTCATAAAAAACTAGCCAAAAGCTACTGTGACTTTCAAATAATTAATATATTACATACAAGTTAAAAATAATAAAATACTATTAATTTAGTTATATATTTTGCCATTTAAAACTATTCCTGCTTTACTATACAAAGTTGAATAATCCTCTTTTATTAGTCACAAATATTAAATAATCCAACAAATAGTGTACTGTATACCTGTTTATGTAATATTACTATAAATTATCCATTAACTACTCATATATTATTCACTAATTCAACATTATTATAAATAAATCTCTAAATACATTAGTAGAACAGAGTGGGACCTGAAGAAATAAAGATATCTGTAAACTTACAGGTGACAGGTAATCTTAACATACTGAACTACTGTACAAAAGAAAAATCAATGCACATATATTTATCATGCTATAAGATATATACATAGTTTGTAGATTCAACAAAGCTCTGAATTAATTCTAAAAGTACATGTGTCTATATCTTAAAATTGTGTAATATTCTTAATATGATTGTGACTTCCATCCTCTGGGTCAGTAATCAAGGAGCCTCAATCCTTACCACTGACATAGGTTGGGAACATTCACTTAGAACAAAAATGGATACACATAGTATTTTATGATGCAGCTCTCTGCACCAGGCACAATTTCCCTTAAGAGCACACAGAAAGCACACTTCAGTCCTGGAGCTGTGTTTTCCTCTCCAGGACCCAAATAAGACTCCACCTTTTTCTCTGCATGAATCGGTGTGGTGTGTCCATGTTTCAAGTAGCTGACACACACACACACACACACACACACACACACACACACACACACACACACACACACAGACACACACACACACACACACACACACACACACACACACACACACACACACACACACACACACACACACACACACACACATTTACCTACTCTGCCACTTCCACCTAGACTATAAGGTAGATTCACTACCATCACCAAGCTACTTTAAGGGTCTTACCATGGTACCCAATTACTCTTAGTAAAATTAATACTTATACAAGTGATAATGTTTGATATGGGTGTGTCTTCATTGAAGGTTGTGTAGCGTGCTGGCACCTCAGCTCCATAAAAATCTACTGCCAGTCATCATCAGACTGGCATTCCACTGTAGCAACCCCTTACCGGGAAAAGCCGAAAGACATTACTTTACAAGTGGTAATGTTTGATCAAGTGGCTAGAATTTCAGGAGCGTGAAGCCACAGTGTCACGAAATAAATGCAAATACTCTCAAGCATTAAAATATTTTCTAAAAGACCAGCCACAATGAAAGGTTTAGATATATTTCATAATAAATAATAACCTAGAAAACATGAAAATACTGAGTATCCATTTACAACAAACACCAGAGTTTCAATTCACAAGAAATATAAAAAAAATATTAGACTGATGCAGGAAAACAATATTTAACTAGTGTCACTATTTTCTTAACTAACTGAGAATTAATATTCCCCGGTTACTTACTAAGGCACAACAAGATTAATTGGATGAGTGTCTTTGTTGTCAGGTCCAAGACAGAGTGCTGAGTGCCACTATCACATCTCTCACTAATATCTAAATACAATTTCAGTGCTGGCAACAGAATGACATCAGATCTGGTCACTGGATTCTGTGCTCCCACATGATCCTCCTAAATAGAAGCTGAGCTAGGATGTAGCACAAATGTGACACAATGCACACTCAGAACACTGCTAAAACCTATTCCAACATCTGGAGACTGTAAAGCAATTCCAACCCATTCATCCTTCCTGTAAAGACTATCAAGCCATTTTTCTCCACAGAGTAGCACTTAGTTCACCAATAAGGACAATAAGAGCAAGATACCAGCCCAGCCATTGTGTCTCTGGCTGCATTCAGGCCTGTGAGATACAATCTTTATGGTGTAAACCAAGTCATTTAATTTCAGGATATTTTTTTAAGTTAAGCTGAGCCGAGCTTAACTTCTTCCCTTCCAGTATTCTCTGTTAAAATAGGACCCACTGCTGATACATTTTTAACACAAGTGACTTTACAAATATGTTTTAACATAAGCACCTGTACAAATCAGCTTGATATAAAAATGACATAAAATTCCTTACAAAACTCCAGCTAGCTATTCTGGCATATGTTACACATGGACTGCTGTACTCTCTCTCTGGCATAGCTGGCACTACCCTATATCATCACAATGATAATAACATATTTCAAAATCCTTTAGCTTATTAAACTAATTCATAAAAATATGTACATTACTGAGGTCAAAGAAAATATCTTGCTTTTCCTACAGAGTCAAAAAAGCATTTGCAGTCTATATTGTATTCAAAAATTACAATGTGCTTAAATCAAATTCCACTCTCCCTTTCTGGATTCAAACATAGTTAAAAATCTACTTTACCATCTATCAAAAGGGATGCACGGATTCAACAATACAACACTCAAATTTCAGCTTTGACATATGAAACAAGTTATTACCGGTAGTCTTTGTGAATCTAATAGCATACAATATGCAAAAAGCTTCAAAGTTTATTACAACCAAACCTCAAATTTCAGCTTTCTGGATATTTTCAAATATTTTCTATTATTTTCTATGTAAATTATGTGAGATGTTGTACATTCACATTTCTGCCATAGACAGGTATATGTAATACATATCTATCTTATAACCAGTCTGTTATTTAATATATTTTTCTGTCTTATTCGATCACGGATATTCTATCTTATTCAATATGACTTGTTTTTCTAAAATTTCTCATCCAAGAACTATTTAATAATGAGCTGTCAGAGATTATAGTATTTCTATATCATCCTTAACTTACTGATACCGATCTTTTATTAATCTTATATAGCAGAGATTTAATTCCTTGTGCATTTACATATTATTCATAAGATGTTTAGTCTTCTTATTAATTCTAGTATTACAAGCAATCTTGACTTATATATATATATATGAAATAATTCCTGTTTGTTTAAGATGGATGTGTACTTCTAGTCATTTTGAACTGCTGTTCTCATCTAAGTTTCACATCCTCACATTAGAATTTGATTGTAGCATATGAAATGACAACTCACAACACACAACGTTTACTAATTTCTTTTAAAGTTATCAATTCTATTGCTTATATTTTAATGACCTTATTTTATAGGAAGTATTTGTTTAACGTTTATAAGTTTAGTTACATTAAATGTATTAATATATGACATATTTTATTGTAAAATAGTAGAACAGTAAAACTAACCATTTATATTCCTTATCATGAAAACTGTTTTAACATAAAATATAAATACATATTTACATATGTTTTGAAGCTTAAAATCCAATAGAAAACCTTTTAATTAAAGAGTAAATTTACTATTTCAGAAAATAAAAATCCTGCAATCAGAGAATAAAAGTCACTGGTTTTAAGCTTTTTAATTTTAGAAGCCATTTTACAGGAATTCATCTCATTCTGTCTCTTGAGGGATATACTTCTCCAGTCTATTTCTTCAGTATTATTAAGGATTTTATTTTTTTTTTAACAAAAATGAATTCCTCCTCCAGTTTGTGAAATATTTTAGCTTCTTCAGAAATAAATAATTTGATCTTTGCAGGAAACACCAAAGTGGATTTAATACTGTTCTTTTTAAGTTCTTTAATCAATGGTCAGCAGGATTTTCTTTTACTCATTACTGGAATAATTATTGTCAAATATGACTAAATGTTCACCTATTTTAATATGTGGACTGGACCATGCTGTTTTTAATATTTAGGCTTGACACGATCTTAACTATGAACATGGTGGTGAGTTTTTCCTCTTTGAAGGTGCTCTTAGGGATCTATGTACCCTTTCAATTCCAAAACATGAAGTTTCAGGTAGAGTTAATGTTTTATGTAGCCAGGTTGATAAGTTTATTATATTGTCTCCTCATAGTTTTCAGATGCACCATAAATTCTAATGTTATTTCATCTCAGTCTACTTTCTAAATCATCAACTTTTACTATGAGTTAGTTGTTTTATTTTAAAAGAAGTTTACTTTAAGACTCGCCTTCATTTAGTCTACTATCATGATCATGTAAAGATTCTTCCATACTACTGATTTGTGCACTTTGTTGCTTCATAAGAATTTCTAAATGTTCCATCTTTTTGGATTCTTCTATGAAACTTTCTATTTTGATATCTAGGTTGTCCATTTTAAGTAATACATCCTGCATACTAGATATTAGTGACTGGGTTTCTTTTTTAACACAAGAATCACAATACCATTTCTTGTGTAGCTCATGCTGAAGTCTGTTCTCTCTTAACCAAGGAGTGGAAATTCTGACAGGAAAATTACAGCTTTATAGAGCTTGAAGCTATAAATCTTTTCTCTGATTACTAGTGAATAAAATTAGCTAACACGTATCTCCAAATTTTAAATTTTTTATTATATTTTCTGTAAAGAAATGTTTTCAGTCACACAGCTTTCACCAGTTGCTGCTCTCAGTTAGTCATCTTGGCCATGCCCCGTCTGTATTGCATTCTTTAACTGCAATAGGATTAGCTCTATCTGAGTTGTGGGAGGAGGAGAGAAGCTTTTTATTGAAGAAAAATACAAAGTTTAATTTGTGAACAGAGAGGTAAAGCTGATCTGTGATCATTTTGGATTTTTTCACCAACTTGCCCACCATGTGTGCTTTTTAACCCAGTGGCTCTTGAGTTGCATATTCCTTTTCTAAATTTGAGTTTGAAAGCTTCTCCCACTCTTAACTGACCTGTTCATACTGATAAACACTGCAAGAACATAACAGACAAGCCTTTCCTTAGACTGATAACTGTTCAGTTCAGTTGCCCTCAGTTGGATATCTTTCTACTCACGATGCACACACCGCAATTCCTTCCAGCATTAACCCTCTTTTCCAGCTTACTTTTAAAATCTGCAACATCGGAAATGAAACTACAGATCACTAAAGAGCTTGAAAGCTGCTTGTCAGGAATCAGCTTCAGAGTATTGCTATTGTTTTGCTTCTGCTAACAGAAGGAGTTGAGAGTCAATGATGCCTATCCTTAACAGACACAACATATTGGTGGGGAGCTTGATAACCCCACCTGGAAATAGTGCTATAGTTTTGTTTTGGTGAACCAAGACAATGCACACTGATTCCTAGACTTCTGTGATTGGGAAGGTGTGTGTGTGTGTGTGTGTGTGTGTGTGTGTGTGTGTGTGTGTGTGTGTGTGTGTGTGAGAGAGAGAGAAGAGAGATACAGAAAGAGAGAGAGAAAGCCTTCCCCACTTGGTCTGCTTACTGTTTCAGTGAGAATGGCATCTACCAAGAGAAGACCCCAACAAGCTTACAGACCTCTGTGACATCAGGGATGATGCTTTTGATAACTGAAAGCTTGAGCCCACTTGTCAAGGATTGGTTTGTTTTACTGATATTGTTTTTGCTTGTGGTGAAAGAGCAGAGTTACATTGATTCCTAGATGCATGCAGGTACAGTAAGACAAACACTAGCAGTAGCAAATAGGCAAATCACTACTGTTTCTCATCTATGGCAACTCCTGGTTAATTCCTGCAATAAAGCTACCAGTAAAACCAGTACTACTCCTATCATTGTGGACTCAAGTCTCCTCCCTTTCCAGTCTGTCATCTCTCAGAGTTTTCAGGTAGTATAGTAAATGTCTCATGTTCATTGACTTCTCTTTGCTTCTGGATCACTCTAATTCCATATACAACAGATCTAAATGTATCATTTGGAGACTTGTCAACAGCAACTGGTATAAATAAACATAGTGTATTACCCTACAAACATAAACTTAGGTGGTAAAATATTCTCTGATTTAGCCTCCTGGACCACTATTGTAATATATCTCAACCATCCAGAAAACAACACATACATGTATCCAGTCCTAGTTTGACACATACCTCTAATATGAATCTCTAAAACTGCAAGTCTACTTCCTTATGGTCTCATAGGCCTGCAGGGAGCATTAGTGTTCCTAATATTGATGATTCTATAGTTTGTTACACAGATACTGCACTCCAGAGAATGGACAAGGTTTAGATTATGGTAAACTGTCTCTTGGGTGTTGAGATTATAGACATAAGTGTTATAAGGAATCTTAACACAACAAAGTAACACTGAACAATCTTTGAGGTATCCTGCCACATATCTCCAGTGAAAGGATGTCTCTGGTGCTGGGCAGTATTCTACTGTCACCAAAAATGATGAGAAAGGTCACAGATAAAAGAACTGGCTTCAACAGTTCACTAGTTAACTCATTTTCTTCCACCGATGTGTCTTCCTGTGATGGAGTGGATAACTAGCTCTAATGTTTTGCTAGGAATGGATTTCATCTCTTGCCTCATGAATTTCCTTCACTTGTTAAAGCCTTCACTGCCTCCATAGTGCTTTGTATCTAAATTCAGCTTCACTTAATCAACAAGATCACTTAAGTTTTATTTCAGATAGTACCAAGGTAGAACTCACCAGTACCAGATTCTTGAAGAATAAAATGTCTGAGCTTGATGCCTTTTTCTACCTTGAAGATGTACATATTTGTAAAGTTATAAAAATCTAATTCCAATGCATAGATGTTGCTCTCTTCTTGCTAAAGTTCAACACCTGCCATGCTACAAATCCCACAGGGAGCTATGGAGTACAGCCGTAGTTGTTAGGGAAAGTATTGTTTATGGGATGCAGTGTTCTTGGTCTTAGAGAGAGCATTAAAGACCTGTTCCCTAGTGATAGTAGGGGAAGTTATATCTGATGATATTTCCCAAGGGAAGGTTGACTGGGAAAGAGGAGTAAAGCTGGAGCTGAATTTTTTGGCCAGGAGGTTTGCTATATCTTATGGCTCAGTATAGGTGACTCCATTTACAATAAGCTCTGCACACAACTGTATATTGCCTTTGAAGTTATGGACATAGTTAAAGCATGTTTTGTGGTTGTCCATGGCCTTGGAGGGCAAACTTACCTCAAATTTGCCTTTGGTAGGCTTTATTTGTCCCCCTGAGTTGCTTGTTCATTACAGCCGAGTGACGCCTCCAGGCGTTTCTGCAGTTAAACCCTACTGCTCCTCTAGGTGTCAAATATTGCCTGTTCATATTTGCATTAATAATTCCAAAACAATTTTATCTTGAAGCATACATGATAGCAAACACAATTGTATTGATATATGACCTCTGTCAATGGGTATTTGTTAAAAATGTATGGTGATAACCTCAATTTTTAAATGCTGAAGCCACGCCCACTAGGAGTTAAAGGTGCACACTCAAAAGAGCTCTACTGGAGGGAATGAGTTGAGTCCTTTTATCCTGCTGGGTGTAGCACCTTCGAGCTTTTGCCATGATTTTCTTAATCCTGTTATACATCCGATTGATTTTGTGATTCCACCAGGGTGGCTTGTTTTTTCAGTTACTTCTGTACTACTTCCTGGTGTGTACAGCTGCCTCTATGCATCTATTAACATGCTTGTACCAGGTTTCTGTGAACAGTTCTGCATAAGCAGAAGTGTTCTCAGGGTATATAGTGGCTTGAAATTTTGCCAGGAGGTTAGCCTTAGAATAGTTCCTGAATATACCTGGTTTAGCTGGGAGTCCAGATTTTATTTTTACTTCAAAGGAGACCATTTTGTGGTCTAACCTTACCAGGGAAGGCATTACAGTAGGGGTGAGCAGCACTCTCCCATATTAGTGAGGACTAGTTGCACCATACCTTTAGATTGTCTTGGTTTTGATTTGCTATGTCGGAAGTACTTTCAGTTTGGCATTGCCTAAAAAAGGCACTACGGCAGAAGACAATGTTTTAACTAATATTTGAAAGCCTAGAGGGGAGAGGTGCAGACCATCCCTGGCAAAGCAGTGTGGTCTGTTAACCATCTCCTTCCATGCTGGCAAATATTGTACCCACTCAAAATGACACAAGAAACTAAGCCAATTATTAAAGTCAATCATCTTTTGTTCGTATTGTGACATCATCCTTGGAAAAGGTAAAATGCTGCTCAATGCTAGGCTCATCTATTAGGCTCATACCAGCCTGAGACATATTGTGAGAGCTCTACGATG
>NC_056725.1:665818698-665887718 GCF_019279795.1 Protopterus annectens | reverse complement strand
CCATGATTGATCCACCAGCTGATACTGACTCCATCTATACAGATGTCACTGTGACAGATACCCGATATGAATATCATGGCCTCAAGCTGCATGACACAAGGTCCATGGACATCACCTTTGCATTACACCATTCACCCACCATCACATAGGTGGTAGTCCCCTACATACATGTCACATTGTACATGTTTGTAGTACACATGTATGTCACACCCACTCCTGTGATTACCGTATTGCCACTGTGGTATGGATATCCTTCTACATGGCCACACTTATCTGCACTGGGTGTGTAGCTGGTACATAGGCACCCATTGTACCTCTGAACTCAAGACTTCTACACACATTCAAGGGTACACCACCCCATTTAGGGTGTACCTTACACAACAGCTACAGCTTTACATACCACAACATTAACACGCCATGACGTTTATTGAGCTCCGACAGCTAAGGTATGTGGCTGAACTACGGACACCATGTCTGTACACATTTGCATACTACATACTCAGGGGTGACCTCTGCTGAACAGACAGGGCCCATGTCCACAACAATATTAATGGATATACTCCACATATGACATACATAAGCGCCACTGTGAGCAACATGCTCATGGATATGTGCACACACGCAACAATGAGTGGGATGTGCTTGAGGGTTACATTCCCAAACCGGACACTCACCAGGCTTTGGAACATGACTCCTATGTACATCATGCAGGGACACTCAGTAGCACTGTTCATGTGATACCTCCCTTGGTGTTTGGGAGACACATGTATGCCAGGGATCACTGCAGTGGCTGTACTGTGCAGAGGTGCAGGTAACACATGGCTCTGCTGATCACAGGACACTACCCTAGAGAGGTGCCACTGGTGTGAACACTGTAGTTGTGCTCACACATTGACTTGCCAGACTGCGTAGTACCCCACTATAAACCTGTGAAGCTATTACATGTCCTTTGTGCATGGTTACTTGCTAGCCCCATTTAGATTAGCTATCATGCTATTACAATGTCCCGTGCCTACAAGCCATATGTATCCTGTTATTGTACATGCCAATAGACGATACCTTTGGTATGCATGATATGCCTGTTATGCTGTGTAGAATATCTGACATATCTACCTACAATACTATACATTACACATATTTTACACAGTATCCCATAATGCAAAGCATACTTGCACAGCGGGACCACCTTAGACATGTCATTGTCGTTATATGCCCATACACATGCCTACTGTGACAGTATATCAACATATACTATCCCCGGCTATGGCACGTACTTGTTGGACATACCCTACCACTGACGGCGGGTTGTATGTAATTGTTCTGTTTAAAGCCCTCATGTAGCATCCCTTGTGGTATCTGTGATATGTACCTTATGGCCCACTGCTGGACACACAGTTTCTACAAGATTAAGTATGCTCAGCAAGACATCACTACATAAATACCTTTTCCCACGTTATGCATTGCGGACACTTTTAATTAATGCAAACCAGGCTATACATACAGTAGATAATTAATACAAAACATGCTATACATAAACTTACATACAGAGTGTTCTACATACCTTGTTATCATTATGGACTTTCGTCTCTATCTCTCTCACACTGCTTACACGGGTATTTTGTATGAGCATATGGTTTGCATGTCTGGCAAGTCTTCCTTATATACGTCTATACCTGTAACATGTGGTTTCCTGCTGCCTATTGGTGTTTCTGAGTGACTAATTACTTGCATATCAGCTGTGCAGCTACTCCATTTGCCAATTACGCGGCAACAGTGGGGTATAATTGACTTCTGCACTTGGGCATTGCCCATTTGCCCTACCTTCGGGGAGACGGCCTGTATTGTGTTTTGTTATGTGTAATTGCAACTGCTATGCATAGAGACAAGTATACTTTGGATTCATGTCCCCCGTAGATTGTGTGTGACAGCTAGAGTATGTGGTTCAACATGTGGGTGTACCTGTCATCCCAGTGTCTGTTAATGGACTATTGCAAACAAAACCTGTAACATCGCCGTTTGTTCCATTATACAACGGCTGCAATTTTGCATGGCGCCTTTAATTGTGTCTCTCACAAGGTATGTTGACGGTTCTGCAGTTGTAATTGACTGACTGGATGTTTGTGCTGTTATTACAGTCTGTATTGCTATAGTTTCTAGTGTGGGGGATGTCGGTGGGTGTACATAGCATATACAGGTTTGTGGGGCTTGCATTTCTACATATTCCATATATATGTGTGTGGGCTCCGTCCCTAATTAAAGAGCTATCAGTTAGTAGACTTATGTTACGGGATTGTACATTGGGCCGTTGTTAATTGGTTTCTATATAGTATGCAGGTGAGGTTGATACTTCCATACCTCCGGAATTGCAACAATATGTAAAGGGATATGTCTACATGACAGCTATCCCATGTATTTCTGTCCCAGATATTTGCAGTCATTGTGGTTGTGTTGGTAACGGAACCTTTTTGCCATGGGTTGCCACCTTTTCATATGGCCATTGTTGGACACTTCCGGGACACACAGCAGTGTTACAGGCCAACACATAGCCACGGTCAGTACACAGGATAGCACATACTTTTATCCTCAATACATACCTATTGTTGTGGGACTTTGGCTACTTATCATATTGCATGTAACATTCACGTTTCTTACATACAG
Organism: Protopterus annectens; assembly: GCF_019279795.1. Lineage (NCBI taxonomy): Eukaryota > Metazoa > Chordata > Ceratodontiformes > Protopteridae > Protopterus > Protopterus annectens. Next base: position 665,885,060 of record NC_056725.1, on the reverse strand, counting down.
GCATAACTATTTAATGCTACTATTACATTATATATGGGACATATTAATGTCCTACGATCTTGGACATTTGCCCTTTGTAATGTTTTATGTCAGAACACACCTGCCCAGGGAGGGGCTGTCCCTCCTAATGTGGGACAGGTGGTAACCGTATGCCTACGGCTAGCTATACCCACACCTACCGTAATGATCTACCTCTGAGTTGGCACTAACAAACACATGATGTGGACACACACACACACACACACACACACACACACACACACACACACACACACACACACACACACACAAACATTACAGTCACACGGGGACGCACACGGCACCCTCAACACACACATACACAGACTATGGCACTCACAAACACAGTTGAACACAGTACCTACGTGGACCGCAACACTGGCAGCGGTGACTAATTATCCATTCGTATCATCATATTATTACTCATGGTTGTACTGTTCCGGTACTGTGTTCTTTCAATCTTTCAGCCTCGTGGTTACGCATGTCGGTATGTTGCACATTCCATAGTTGGCGGTATCCTAATTATTTGTACCTCCAAGGTGTTATGAATGTCATTGACCTATACATATATATATACATATATATATATATATATATATATATATATATATTTGCAGATATCGCTGAATCCGTATATATCAACATATTTGCAGATATCGCTGAATCCGTATATATCAACATATATCACTCTATCGCTCTTTCTATCTGTATTATATATATATATATATATATATATATATATATATATATATATATAAATATCTATATCTGACGGGGAAAGTGACAGGCAAGCTACACCTTTCATTGTGTACTTGTTGGTATATACTGTTTCCTGGACTCTGCACGTTTGTGTCTGTACCTGTCACATTACACACCTGCCGTAGGTTAGTGTTGCCAGCTGTCCCACTCTGCGAGGGACAGTCCCTCTTTGGGCAGTTGTGTCCTGCAAAATATTTGTAAACATAGCAAATGTCCTGTGATTTTAGAACATACTTATTTCCTATAGTTGATGTAATAATCGCATAAAACAGTTATTCTGTATCTGAACCAACAAACAGAATAATTAAGTCAACATTACAAGAATGAGCTTTTATCTAGGCAAAACAGTGCAGTTCTGCTTTTCGTACTGGCCGGGTGTATGTGTCGGCCTGCAGACATCTGACGCATGTCCCACATTAGTCATTTGAAGAGGTGGCAACCCTACCATAGGTACATCTTGCCTAGCAATAGTGTTAGGTGATTCGATACATGATTGCGTGTTCTACACCTGGCAGTGGTCGTTTTATCATTCAGAGCAGGCGCTATTAGTACAGGGGTGAATAATGCTGGTTTCACCTGTTCTGGTGATCATTGACCATGATCTGCACGATATTCGGAGTAGCTTATCCCTGTTTCGCGCATATCCATATAGTCATATTTAAACGTCGCTTACCAGTAGTGGGCAATGCATATTCCCGGTAACGTGTGCTAAACATAATCTGCTGACCTGCATCCGACATGCATTACTCGTGCCTTCGGGATTACGTTACTTCCCTTGCAGGACATGGGACCGGGAACATGCACGACGGTCACTGCATTTAACATATGGCCATCTGGGATTTGTACACATGTTATGTCGTTTTGTACGTGGAGTATGCTATGGCTGTTACTCCATACTGCACTCACATGGGTAACTCAGTTGGTTTACATATTGATGAGTCCAGTTAATGGTATGTCCATGTGATGTTTACTGGATGTGCTCCGGCATTGGGTATGTATATCTCAATGAGCCACACATGATACTGTGCTACACCTTCAAACGACCATGGGTGGAGCATGCTGGGGTGACGAATACCTGTCATGGGTACACCCCATGCCTTGACACAACATCCATGATTATATTATGTGGAGCCCCTCATTAACGCAGCAGGGACTCTGTGCTGAGTGTGTGCTGAGTGTGTGCAGAACAGTGCTTACACACATGTGCTCCCACGATTGCCACTTCTCCTCTACGCAACAGTTGGTTACTCGATGTTGTGGCGTCAGCAGACACTGTTTGCCCCATTTGGTGTATGGCCTCTGACAATCGGCCGTGTACCTACCGATGTACCTGGGAACCTATACACACAGCACCACCATATGCTGATAGGCGCATGTACTGTTCAGGTGTTGACATTCCTTGTTCCAATAGCTGTTGTGTGTATAATGTTTGAGGGCTGCCTATGTAGGATTCACACAGTGGGTCACCTATACATTACAATTTACAGATGGTCGTGCTTGTGTGCCATCCATTTTACTGTGTGTGCAGGTGGAGAGGTGTGTCAGTCCGTAGGGGCCTACACTGTCAAGAGTATGTGCTATACGTTCCCTCTTTGCCAAGGTGTAGGCATATTGGGCATGCCTCAGTCTGCCTACTGGGGCTGGCACGGTGTGTTCATGATCTGAATCCCTCTGTGTCTGTGATGGCCTTGGCAATTGCGGTGGGCTATGAGAGCCTTCACCATTTTGTCCCTGCTGCAGCTGTTTCCACAGGATCATATTATGTAGCATGGCACATACTATGACGATGTGGGGACATGTGCCAGGTGAGTACTGCAAGGCTCCACCAGATGTGTCCAAGCACCGGAACCGTGATTTCAGCATCCCGAACACACGCTCTATGATGATTCTGGTTTGTGCATGTGCCTCATTATGGTTTTCTTGCATGGGTGTGTGTGCATTTTTGATGGGAGTCATCATCCACGGCTGCAGTGCATAGCCAGCATCCCCCACAAGGTGGCCATGTGGGATGTCCTCCCTGACAAATGCCTGATACAGCTGTGAGGCATGCCAGATATGGGAGTCATGGTAGCTTCCAGGGCTGCCAGCACACACATCCATGATAATGCCCTGGGCATTGCACATGACCTGGCAGTTGATGGAGTGGAATCCCTTGCGGTTTATGTAGCCCCTACCATGTTCACTGGGTGGTGACTTGATTTGTATGTGCGTGCAGTCTATCGCACCCAGTACCTCCATGTAATGTTCCACACGGTGGAAGTGACGCATATTGCTGGCCAACTCCTCCTGAGTTTGGGGGAAGTATATATGCTCATTGGCATGTGGTAACATGGCATCCAGGAACTGATGTAGTACCTTGGATGCTGATGCCTGTGAGATCAGCATTATATCTCCAGTTGGCCTTTGAAAGGTACCTGTGGCTAGTATTCGCATGCTTACACATACCATTGTGTCCTCTGGGATGGGTTCCCCTCTGTTATTTCTGGTTCTCAGGTGTGGCCAGCACAGCTCCACTATTTGCTGTAAGATGTCCCTGTCCACCCTGTAATGCTCTATCATCTCCAGATCATGTAGCCCCTGGTAGGTTACCCTTGGTCTGAACACTCTTCTCCTCCTCCGGGGCCTGTGGTGATTGTCGGCATCATCCTCCACAACACCATCAGTCTAACACATGCTGATGAATCACAGCTATGGCAGCTCCCAACATGTACATTTTAAAAGTTCCCCGTGTGTTTACACCTATGGTGCAGTGTTTGGGAATTCACAGGTGTGTGTAGGGTGCTTTCACACTTTATGCTATTGTGCTGTGAACACCAATTATGTCATAGGGTGTGTATGTACGATCGTAGCTACAGGGTATCTTATGTGTTTTACTACCGGAACTATTATTGTGGTGCCTTTGGTGTTGAATTATATTTGGCTGCCGTGGATTACCTCTTGACCTTCCCTTTACATTTTTTATTTATTTTATTTATTTTACATTTGTTGACCGGGCTAGTCCAACTGGATATATGTCCATTTTCAGTAGAGGCCCGGGGAGAAAAGCTCCATTAGTTGTACACTTTCACAAAAAGGCATAAAAGGTTACATGAGAAACATAGCAAGTAAAACAGATAAAAAATAAATTTGTAAATTTTTTTTTTTTGATGTTAACAAGGGTAATGGTAGAGAAAAGAGTTAGCATTAGTCTGGATTAGTGCAGGAGCAAAGCCAGTGTTTATTGAGATAAATTTTTAGTTGGTATTTGAAAAGTTGGAGAGAGGTTAAAGAAGTGATATCAGAGGGTAGTTTATTCCATGTTTTTCCAACAGAGTTGGAGAATAAACTGTCACCTGCGTTATTGTTAGGTTTGGTAATATTAATCAGAAGTTTATTAGAAGAACGTAGTTGTTTCAGGTTGTTGTATGGAGAAATAAGACTAGAAAGTATTGGTGTGTTGGTTGGCTGATATAGAATCTTATAAGCAATTAAGATCTGTTGAAGTACAAGTTGGTTAAGAAGTTCCATCCAGCCTAGTTCTTTTAGGTTCAAGCAGTGATGAGTTCGAAAAGGAGATCCAGCAGCGAATCGAGCTATGTTGTGATAGGATGTTTCTAGTTTCTTCATATTGTTTTTGGAAAGATTAGTGTAAATGGGGGAAGCATAGAGAAGAGTGGAGATTAGGTGAGATCTAGCAATGGTGGACCTTGCTGTAGGTGTTAGGAAAGGTTTGATTCTGTAAAGGGATCCTATTTTTTTATTAACTAATTTTATGGTGTTATTGATGTGAGAGTCGAAGTTGAGGTTATCAATAGTTATTCCTAATAGTTTTGTGGTCAAGTCAGGAGAGATGAGTGTTCCGTCAGTGGACGTAAGAGTAAAGTAAGGTGGAGTAGATTTACGAGTTGGTGAAAAAAGTAATAGTTTGGTTTTCTTGGGGTTAAGGAGTAGACAGCGGTAAGAGAACCATTGTTCTACAGCGTTAAAAGCTTTTTGAGTAAGTGACTGGAGTTCAGTTTGAGAGTTAGCGGTACAGATTATAGTTGAGTCGTCTGCATATTGTATACAGGTAGTATATGGGATAGCAGATTGAAGGTCATTAATAAAGATTGAAAATAGCAGAGGGCCTAGGATAGAGCCTTGAGGTACGCCTAAGGAGATAGGTAGAAGATTAGAAAGTGAATTTTTCCAAAGTACTGCCTGCTGACGATTTTCTAGGTAAGATGCAAACCAGGACAAGGCAAGATGATCAAGAGCCAGAGATTTTAGGATATGTAGTAAAAGTTTATGATTCACCATATCAAAAGCTTTGGATAGGTCGATGAAGACTGAGGATGATAGATAGTTTTTGTTGCGGTTAATGTTAATGGAGTTAGTGAAGGAGAGTAAAGCAGTGGTGGTACTGTGTGAGGGTCTGAAACGACAGTTAGAAAGTAGGTTGTTGTTGAGAAGGTTAGAAAGTAGGTTGTTGTTGAGAAGGTGATTTAGTATTTGTTTGTGAATACATTTTTCCATGATTTTTGCGATTGGTGAGAGGAGAGCTATTGGTCGAAAGTTAGAGAAATCATTAGAGTTTCCCCCTTTATGTAGTGGGATGATATGAGATATCTTCCAGATAGAGGGGAAGATTCCTTCTTTTATAGATCTATTAATCAGGATGGAAATAGGGTAGGCTAAGGCTTTGGCACCTACCTGCAGGAATTCTGCAGGCAGTTTGTCTGCAGAGGGAGTGGTAGGTTTTAACTTTTGGAGCAGTGATGTGATAAAGGAGGTAGAGACAGGTTGTAAGTGGAGGGTAGGAGGTGAATTTGATGTAGGTGGAAGTAGATTAGAGGTATCAGGAGATAGATGACTAGCAAGTGTTTGGATAGTATTCGTGAAGAATGAGTTGAAGTCATTTGCTGTTTGTTTAGGGTTCTCTGGGTTAGAGTCACAGGGATTAAGTGTAATGGAATGACCTGGAGATAGAAGATTGTTAATACTGGTCCAGAATTTTTTAGGTTCCTTATTAGTGTTATGCTGTAACTGAAGGTAATAGTTTTTTTTGTCTTTCAGGATAGCTCTTTTAGTGCTGTTTCTAAGCTCTCTAAAGTTTTGGCGATCAGTTAGATTCTTAGTGGTACGCCATTTAGACCAAGATTTGCTTCTAAGATTGATTATTTCTTGAACATTTCTGCATGTTCCACCTACCATTTTCTGGCATGCATCCAGCAGCCTGCTTTCATTTGTACTTTCCTAGACTTGGCGTATCTTGCGTAATGTGTGCTATTGCCGGTCTACTGTCGGTTTGCTTTGCTCTGCTATGACAGATCTCCTATCTTTGCAATCCAATGCCTCCCCTCCTTTCTTTGCATTCTAATGCCTCCCCTATCCTGTTTTGCAGGTTTCTGCGAGCAGACTTGACAGCTGCCGTCGATTGGCCGCCGTGAGTTGATTGGTGTGGATTGCTCATTAGTACGCCATTTACCCTACTTCTGCATTTCCTTCTTATCTTCCCCTGACCTTCCTGTTTGTGCTATTGTTCGCAGCGCGTGCATCTGCTTACTGGGTTACAGGCACGTTTTCATCCCCGTACACATGCACTTTTGGGCACCATGTGTGCTCTCAGCTAAATGATTCTATACCTTCCTCCCCACCCCTGTCCTGCAGCTTTGCTTAGCAATGGCCAGGCCAGATTTGCATTGCTCCAATATGCTTACTGCTACGGTGGCACACCCCTCTGCTGATGTCATGTATCTCCTCTGAGCCACTCCTCAGTGTTATAGCACTGCGCCGTATGGTACAACCTTCATCCGGCGGGACATTTGCGATTCAGTATTATCTGCCTCATTTGCATGGCATTGACTACTAATTCATAGTTACAGAGCTGAACACTGTCGCAGGCCCTTAGCAACCCTTGCACCTTGGTTGTGGTGTTTCATGCCTACCATTGTGTATTATGGTGTAAACCTGATTTGTATTACATTGCGATTTTATGACATTTTTATATAATTTCTTTATGTTCCAGTTTGTGCACACATGGCCTGCAGTTGTACTGTGCGTTACTGTGGACATGACATTAAATGTTTTTTAGGTGTTGTGCATCTTTTCTTATGCCATTGGCTGTGTATTTCGCCATTGGCATATGTTAACTTTGTAATACACAAGTCTGGTCCACTTCCATAGCTCCGATGTTCTGTTTGGGAAAATGTAAACCGTGTTTTTTGGTTAACATTTCCGTGGGCTTCGTTACACCTGCACCACTTCACAAAAAAAACCAATAAAACAAATTAAAGTGCAGCCAAAAACATTGCTTACATACAATCATACAAACCAAACCAAAAGCCCAAGGTAATTCTCAGTCAGTCCTCACCTTACTTCTCCCTGTGGGGGAGCTATTCATAAGTTCCAGGTTAATCCTGTCCTGTTCTCTTCTCCTTATCTGCCACTCCCACCCCCACCCCTGATTATCTTCATTAGACAGCCCCCTCCCAGGGTGCCATCTTTAATCTTTAATCAAATTCTCCTGACTCACATTCATTTCATCTTGTAGCGGTTGTACCTTCCCTACCCCTCTGTTCATTGTGCCTGCACAGCAAGTAAGTTACTTTGCATTACTGACCTCTTATTACTGTTAGCTGCTGATTTATTTGGTTATCACTGTTAACTACTGAGGTATTTGACGGTGCTAAGCTGTAACTGCTGTTCAGAACTGTTTTGAGAGCTAGCTAATGTTCTAACTTGCAAACTGCTTGTTTTTTATCTTGTTTTATGAAGGTGGAGCTTTAATTGTTGAATATCTGACAGGCATCCTGCTAAATGTTTTGCAGAGGTCATTCATGTTCTGATTACATTTTTAATCATTCCTATGTCATGCTACTGTAGTTAGAAGACTTGCAGGCTGGACTTTATAATTGCTTTTATAGAAGGCTAAGTGAACGCAGTTCATGTTACTGTTAGTTCATACTGAATAACATAGCTCTAGAATTATTGTCCTAAAACAACCATACTTTGCTTTCTGCATTATATATTATGTGTCACTGTTAGAGGCACAGTATACTAACCCCAAAACAGGGCATAGCAAAATAAATTTAAAATGGGTGGCGAAAGCCAAACACATTCTGGCTAGGCTTATAAATGCCCTAGGGCAGATAGCCTAGTATGAACCTATGAACCTATATCCTGTGTGTATACTGAAATATACAGCTGTTATCACTAGAGTTAGAGGCTGTATGGTACTGCTGTTTGTCTCTGGTTTTACAGAGGTGATATTGTATACACTATAATCAATTTTAATTATAATGTATGCAATTATCACTAGACTTAGAGGCTGTATGGTACTGCTGTTTGTCTCTGGTTTTACAGAGCTGATATTGTATACACTATAATCAATTTTAATTATAATGTATACAATATAATTAATTTTACTCTCTGCTCTCCACTTCACATTCTTGTAACCTTTGCACTAATTCTGCCTTATTTATCTTTATGTTTATGTTTGCACAGGTTTCTTTCCTGAGTGACCCCTCCTCCCACCTGGGATTTACTGCATAAAGCTTTTTCTACCTTCTCCACTGAAGCTGGCTATCTTAACTAAGTAAAACCTTTGGGAAGCAAGAACCTGAGTCCCTCCAGCTTTTCAATTGTAATAGGTGAACTACAATTTAGTTTTTGTAAACTGTTGAGGCTTAATGGTGTATGCACAACAACAGTGAAGGGATCTTGCCACTTGCCACTAGATTGGGCTATACTACTTTGAAACAGCCTTACACTCACACAGTGTTCCAATCCCAAGCATTTACTTTTTAATTTGGTAAAGTAATTTTGCTCCCTCCTTATTGACTACAACTACTAGTTTACCCCTAGGATCCAATTAAAGTTAGCCTGAAAATTGGTGTAAAGTTAAAAAAGAATACAACAACTTAAAGTACAGCCAAAAACATTGCTTACATACAATCATACAAGCAAAACCAAAAGCCCAAGGTAACTCTCAGAGTCAGTCCTCACCTTACATTGATAGTTCTTCAGTCCTTCTCCCTGTGGGGGAGGGATCCATAGGTTCCTGGTTAATCCTGTCCTGACTGCTCTCTTCTCCATTCTCCCTGTCTGCCACTCCCACCCCCACCCCCTGATTATCTTCATTAGTCACCCTCCTCCTAGAGTGCCATCTTTAACCAAGCTCTCTACTACCTGACTCACATTCATTTCATCCTGTAGCTGTTGTACCTTTCCTACCCCTCTGTTCATTGTGCCTGCACAGCAAGTAAGGTACGTTGCATTACTGACCTCTTATTACTGTTAGCTGCTGATTTATTTGGTTATTACTGTTAACTAAACTTACAAACTGCTTGTTTTTTTATCTTGTTTTATGATGGTAGAGCTTTAATTGTTGAATATCTGATAGGCACCCTGCTAACTGTTTTCCAGAGGTCATTCATGTTCTGATTACATTTGTAAGCATTCCTATGACATGCTACTGCACTTAGAAGACTTACAGGCTGGACTTTATAATTGCTTTTATAGAAGGCTAAGTGAACACAGTTCATGTTACTGTTAGTTCATACTGAATAACATAGCTCTAGAATTACTGTCCTAAAACAGCCATACTTTGCTTTGTGCATTGTATCCTGCATTTATTCACTGAAGTATATGGCTGCTATCACTGGACTTAGAGGCTGTATGTTACTGCTGTGTGTCTGTGGTTTTACAGAGCTGATACTGTATGCACTATAATCAATTTTAATTATAATATAATTAATTTCACTCTCCCTCCCCCCCGGGATTCACTGCATAAAGCAATTTCTACCTTCTCCACTGAAGCTGGCTATCTTAACTAAGTAAAACCTCTGGGAAGCAAAAACCTGACTCCCTCCAGCTTTTCAATTGTAATAGGTGAACTACAATTTAGTTTTTGTAAACTGTTGAGGCTTAATGGTGTATGCAGAACAACAGTGACGGGATCTAGCCAATTTCCACTAGATTGGGCTATACTACTTTGAATCAGCCTTACACTCACACAGTGTTCCAGTCCCAAGCATTTACTTTTTAATTTGGTATAGTAATTTCGCTCCCTCCTTATTGACTACGTTTGCTACTTTACCCCTAGGATCCAACTAAAATTAGCCTGAAAACTGGTGTAAAATTAAAAAAGAATAAAACAAATTAAAGTACAACCAAAAACATTGCTTTCATACAAACCAAACCAAAAGCCCAAGGTAACTCAGTCAGTGTTAGCCTCCTTCTGCTTGCCCTCTTTGCGCTTGGCTCACTCTACTCCCCTCCCTGCCCCCAAATTCCACCCGCCCCCACTAGTGCTAAATTTAAACCAGACTTTGCCACTCCCTTGCACTCCCTTCCTGCTAAGTACCAATCTGCACCACACACATCATTGAGCAACCCTGCCCCATTAACCGATTTCCTTCTCTCTCATTCTTCCACACCCTGTTAGCACAGTCAGCCATCAAATTTGGCCCACCCCCTATCTAAATGCAAACAAGCAAAAAAACACTAATTAACCAAATGCCTATACTGTTTCTATTTTACCATCTCACTGCCTACGAACAAACACTTGACCTTGGTATTCACTACCCAAATGGTCAAACAGACAACCACAACTTCACACATAACACCAAACACTTTGCCTTCCCCAGCACACTCCCTTGCAATCCCTTCCTGCTAAGTACCAATCTGCACCACACACATCATTGAGCAACCCTGCCCCATTAACCGATTTCCTTCTCTCTCATTCTTCCACACCCTGTTAGCACAGTCAGCCATCAAATTTGGCCCACCCCCTATCTAAATGCAAACAAGCAAAAAAACACTAATTAACCAAATGCCTATACTGTTTCTATTTTACCATCTCACTGCCTACGAACAAACACTTGACCTTGGTATTCACTACCCAAATGGTCAAACAGACAACCACAACTTCACACATAACACCAAACACTTTGCCTTCCCCAGCACACCGAATATACTACCCGTGTACAGCCACAAATCATAACCCTAAAGACAAAGACTATATAAAGCTTATAAACAAACTCCTAAAGCTCAGCATATACTGTCACTATAACCTTATAACAGATGGAGATATTCGTCCCAACCCTGGCCCACCCACACCCAATAACCTTCACTCCCCTACCACAACCCCCACAGTCCAGCTACATATGAATACTCCCACTAGTTCCCTCCTAGCATTTCACCTAAATATTAGAAGTATTAACAATAAGATTCCCAACCTACATGCCCTCTTAGCAACCCACTCCCCAGACATTATGTGTCTTATGGCAACCTGGCTAAAACCCAGTACTACTGATAATGAGATACTACCTCCAGGCTATAATATTCACCGGTTAGACCATACTAATCTAGTACTACTGATAATGAGATACTACCTCCAGGAGATAATAGTCACCGGTTAGACCGTACTAACCTAGTACTACTGATTAGAGATACTACCTCCAAGATATAATATTCACCGGTTAGACCGTACTAACCTAGTACTACTGATAATGAGATACTACCTCCAAGATATAATATTCACCGGTTAGACTATACTAACCTAGTACTACTGATAATGAGATACTACCTCCAGGATATAATATTCACCGGTTAGACCGTACTAACCCAGTACTACTGATAATGAGATACTACCTCCAGGCTATAATATTCACCGGTTAGACCATACTAACCTAGTACTACTGATAATGAGATACTACCTCCAGGATATAATAGTCACGGGTTAGACCGTACTAACCTAGTACTACTGATAATGAGATACTACCTCCAGGATATAATATTCACTGGTTAGACTGTACTAACCTAGTACTACTGATAATGAGATACTACCTCCAGGATATAATATTCACTGGTTAGACCGTACTAACCTAGTACTACTGATAATGAGATACTACCTCCAGGATATAATATTTACCGGTTAGACCATACTAACCTAGTACTAATAATGAGATACTACCTCCAGGATATAATATTCACTGGTTAGACCGTACTAACCTAGTACTACTGATAATGAGATACTACCTCCAGGATACAATATTTTCTGGTTAAACCGTGCTACAAGGAAAGGAGGTGGGATAGCAGTTATTTTAAAAAAATACTCTAACCGTTAATAGAGACACCATTCAACCTCCCTAATTCAATAACGCGGAACTCCTCATATCCAAGCTACAGATTAACCAAAATAAACACTTGAACATAGTCTGCGCATACATTCCACCAGGCAACAACCTAATACCCTAGAAGATCTCCTTTACTGGTTATCCACTACCTATCCCTAGGAAACCATAGTTCTTGGTGATTTTTAACACCGACTTTCACCCCTGCTCCTTTGATCCTCCCCCTCACTCATATAAACTTATTTGGGTTTAAACAGACCATAACCTTTCCCACTAGGATAAACAAAACAATCAACAAGGGAAGTATCCTAGACTGGATCCTAGTTAATAACCAACCTCAACTGTACACAGCTGGTACTCTCCCTGATGACTTCAGTGACCATTATCTAACCTATATCATAAAACATAAGGCAGGAAACTCTCACCAGCCCAAATATAGAACATTTAGAAACAGGAAAAACTTTGATGCTGCTATATTCCAAAATGAATTAAAAGCAGTTTACTGGTCAAAACTAAAAAATCTAACATTAGAGGAGGCCATAGATCACTTTAACACTAAATTCCTAAGTATCCTTGATTCCCATGCTCCAGCACGTACAATAAAAACTAGATCAAATACAGCACCATGGCTCACAAAAGATACCAAAGCTAAAATCAAAACTAGAAACAGAGCCTGGGCCAGCTGGAGAAAAAACAAAGCCCCACTTGACCATCTAAAATATCGTCAACTCAGGAATAATACAAAAAAATCTATTTTACTAGATAAAAAAAGCTTCTACCAAAATCTCCTACAAAAACACTACAACAGCTCTCAAAAGTTCTGGGCAGGCTTAAATCAACTACTTTGTCCAGGTCATTCCTCCACCCCATCCCCGGCTAACTACACCCATAGTTCCCCAGAGACCATAGCTAGTGCCTTTAATAACTTTTTCACTGAAACAATCCAATCCCTAGCAAATCAACTAACCCCCTCCAACTTAAACCACATGCCTAATCTAACTAATAATCACCCAGAATTTAGCCTCCAACCAATATCCACTAGTTTTATCAAAACACTTCTAAAAAAAACTAAAACCTACCACCCTCACTGCTGACCTCCTCCCTGCAGAGTACCTAAAAATAGCTGCAGATGCCATTGCATATCCCATATCTATCCTCATCAACAGAACCTTATCCAAAAATGCTATCCCCTCCCTCTGGAAAATATCTCATGTCATCCCACTCCATAAAGGTGGTAAGTCCTCAGACATATCCAACTATAGACCCATTGCCATTTTTACCCACTAGCCAAATTAATGAAGAAATGTGTACACAAGCAACTAATGCATTAGCTTTCACAGAATAACTTACTATCTGACTCCCAGCATGGTTTCAGGCCATACCACAGCACCACCAAAGCCATCCTTTCCTTTACTACTGCCATAAACCAAAACAGGAATGACAATAGGCTAACCTCTGCCCTCTTTCTTGACCTATCAAAAGCCTTTGACATGGTCATCCATGAACTTCATTCTTTCACTAAAATCTGTTTCCCTCAACAAGCCTGCTATCCAGTGGTTCCAGTCCTACCTGAATGGTAGACAGCAGGCCGTACTATGGCAGGGCAAACTCTCCAGCCAGTTACCTCTCACACTTGGTGTCCCTCAAGGGTCCATACTAGTTCCACTACTCTTCTCTATTTTTATCAACAACCTCCACACTGCTATCCCTAAAGCCACCTGCATTCAATACGCAGATGATTCCACTCTCATCTGCTCAGCCACCTCTCCATCCGACTTGCAAATCTTAACCCAAAATACATTTAACACTATTGAGAACTGGCTCACCAACAAATGCCTACTTCTGAACCCCAGTAAAACTAAACTTCTACTCTTTTCTCCAACTAGTAGATCCACCACACTTTCATTCTCTGTCACATCTAACAATGGTACCACTATTTCCCCAGATAATCACACCAAACTGCTAGGGGTTATCATAGATAATCTCAAATTTGACCTATAGGTCAACAAAACTGTACAGACCATCAATAAGAAGCTTGGATCACTGTATAGAAACAAAACATTTTAACCCCATTGGCTAGGACTGCAATCGCCCAATCACACTTGCACTCTACTCTTTTATATGCCTCACCTGTACTCTCAAACCTCAACAAATCCAAACTAGGTAAGCTGTCCCATAGCTACAATCATATTGCCAGATTCGCCACTGGCTCCACCTATATAACCCACCACTGCCAGAACCTTAAACAAGTAGAGTGGCTAGAACTGTCCAGCTTAATTCAATTCAATCAACTCTTAATAGCGCACAAAATTTTGTACCACCCTGAGGATACCCCCTCACTTAAAAATATTATTAAGCCATATAGCAACCTAATATCCCTACGGTCAGCCAATAAACTACTGGTCCAAACTCACAAAGCTAATAACTCTGCTGGTGAATCCCTGTTTGCCAACTTCATTGGCAAAACCTGGAATTCATTGCCAAACTATATAACCCTACAATCCACCAAAAGTCTCTTCAAAAAAAACCTCAAACAGTATCTCAAAGTGAATTGGCTATGCCCATGTACCAACTCTGATTAAGTTATAAACTAAAAGCATATAATGCAGTTATCATAACTTGTAACTACATCACCAAGCTCTGCTTCCAATCTGATGTCTCTTACTTTTAATTGTCTGTCCATGAGGGAACACTACTAACCCATTGCATATAATCACTTTGTTTTTATAATTGTTTGCTAACATCTGTAAAATCCATGTAAGTTTGCCTATGTGGAGCTTTTCTCCCCGGGCCTTCGCTGAAAATGGACATGTATTCAGTCGGACTATCCCAGTAAACACATGTAAAATAAATAAATAAATAACTTTTATCCCATCATCCAATGCCAAGATAGAGACCTTTATTCAGACTTGTGAGAAGCAAATAAGAAGAGAATTCAAATCTAATAGAAAGAGGAGATACTTTAATCTTTGTAATGATGAATATGCAGCCCTCAATGAACTCAAGAACTTGAAATCCTTAGAGATTAGATCAGCAGGTAAGGGTGGTGGAATTGTTGTGTTAGACAAGGACTTATATCAAACACAAATGCATAAATTGCTGTGTGATGGAACCACTTGTGTCTGTATTTCTAAAACTGCTGTTTATGGTATGACCAAGAAGGTTTCCTTCCTTATTTTCGATCTGCTTATGATGGGTATGATCAATAATAAGTTATTTAAATATTTTGAGGTACAGCAACCACTTACACTGATCATTTATGGCTTACCTAAAGTGCATAAAAATCTACCACTGCCACCCATGTGCCTGATAGTGTCTGGGGAAAGGATGGGTAACTGAGCCATTTTCTATTTACATTGAAAAGAATTTGCATTCTCTGTTGGACACTTGTGACACTGCCCTAAAAGATACTAGGACCTTCTTACAAAGCTTATATGTGGCTACTTCGGATTAGAGTGCTGATTATCTTTTAGTGACAATGGATGTAGAGTCACTCTTTACTGTGATCCCCAATACTTGGGGTATAGAAAATGTCAGGAAATGTATGCATGTCAACCATTGTTTTACTGAGGATAAGATCAATTTAATGTGTGCCCTTTTAGAACTGGTTTTAGAAAACAATGTCTTTTTGTTTGAAGATCAATTTTATGCACAAAAGGTTGGCGTGGCAATGGGCACAGCTTGTGCCAACAGCTACGCCAACCTTGTGTTGGTACAATGGGAGAGAGACATATTATTTCAAGCTGAGGGCTTCTCTCAACATATCTTATGGTATGTAAGATTTATTTACGATATTTTTCTGTGGTGGAGGGGGTCAGTTGTGAGTCTCACGCAGTTTATAGAGTTTCTACATCAGTCTACAGATTTTTTAAGATTTACTTTTAAATATTCTTTTGAGAAAATTGAATTTCTTGATGTTAAGGTGAACAAAACTGATTTGACTAGCCTAGTAACTATTATTTATAGGAAACCCAAAATAAAGAATATTCTGCTCCATATAGATAGCATGCATCTTAGGCATGTCCTTTGTCACTATCATATGTTCATTTACTAGTTTACTCTGTTACCTGATTGTTTCCAGCCCCTCATAAGAGTTACTAACAGGGTCTCTACCAGCTCCGCTCCCCACCCTGCCTCCTACTCCCTCCCACCCCCAGTGGTCCTAACTTTATTACAGTCACAAACCCCTCCCATCTTTCCAATAGCCAACCACATTACTAACCCAAAACTATCTCCTCCATCTTCCCACTATCACACCTCCTCAACTAACATGTACAAGCATACCTTACTTGTGCTCACCGCATGCACTCTCCTTGCATATCTTACATCCTACCAAAGCTCCATCATTCCCCCACTCAACCACTACCACTGTACTACTACTCACACCAACACTCATGTCTCACCCTCTCTCAGCTCCCCTCCCACCAACTTAAGAACTATCCCTATGTACCCCTCACATATTCTACCAACTATATTACTTAAACATAAAGCATCCCTACAACTTAACATAGTAACCCTCCCACCATACCTATTACCCACAGAGCACAATCATAAAGTTTCCCTAATAATCAAACACATTCAAAAACTGAGAAAACTAATAACCTCATGCATATCAAAACTAGCCCTAAGTGGAGACATACACCCAAACCCTGGCCCTACCATCATCAACCCCAATCCTCATAATCAGACTAGAAACCACAACTTCTCCCATATCACAGCCAATAGAAAGCCAGGTGACTTCCTTCTACTAAGCCTAAATATTAGAAGTATATCCAAGAATGTCCATGAACCCCATGCCACCATAGACATGTACTCCCCAGATATAGTCATCCTGACAGAAACCTGGCTAAAACCTCACATTACCAGTGAACAAATACTCCCTACCAGTTACGGCATACTAAGAGTATATCGATTAAACAAGAAAGGAGGCGGTGTAGCTATAATATTTAAACAGCATCTAAACATCCAGATCTTAAAATCATCAGCTCCACAAATAGGCAATGAAGAAGTAATATATATCAACCTCAAAATAAACCAAAACAAAACCATCAACATAATTGGATGCTACTTCCCACTTGGCCAGAACATCCCTCCACTAGAAAACCTCCTCAGAAGGTCTACCCACCATCTCCCCCAAGAAACTATAATTTTAGGTGATTTCAATATTAACTGGCAATCCTGTTCTAGCAACCATCCAACCCATCATGTAAACCTTCATGGCTTCACCCAACTAGTCCAGTCGCCAACCAGGATAAACAAAAACTCCAGCAAGCACACTACCCTGGATTGGATACTAGTCAGTAAGAGCCCCCAGTCATATATAACAGGCTGCTTCTCAGATAACCTCAGTGATCACTCCCCAACATTCCTACTCAAAAAATACCTATACCAAGCTAAACCTGTCATCTGCCGTCAAACACGTAAAAAACTAAACTTTAACCCACTCTCATTCATCTCATCCCTCAAAGAATGTAACTGGCATCCTCTAAAGTACCTCAGTCTTGATGACGCAGTTTAATTTTTTAATACTACCTTCCTGAGCATCCTTAATTACCATGCCCCATAAGACTTTCCAGAACCAAAGCACAACCCTCCCCATGGCTACAGAAAACCACTAAGTCAGAAATGAAAAACAGGGATAAAGCCTGGGAGCACTTGGGCAAAACCAAAACCCCCTCAACTAGACAGAAATTCCTAAAACTACGCAACAGAGTCAAAAAACTAATAAAACAGGACAAATTCCAATACTACCAGTCTGCCCTAGACTCCTCCTAACACAGCCCCAAACAATTCTGGCCCTCCATAAACTCCATCCTTCACCCAGGTAAATTCAGTACCCCTCCTCCTAACATCCCTCACTCCTCCGAAAATATTGCTAAAAACAATCCCCCTCCCCTCCAACCCACACCTTCAACTAGTAATCTCCTCACTGCCTTCTTTTTTTCTCCTGTACCTACCTCCAACATAAAAAAAACTCTTAACTAAACTTAAGCCCACCAAATTAGCAGCAGACAACCTCCCATGTGAATACCTACAAATCGCAGCTGATGCTCTGGCCTACCCAGTATCCATCTTGATTAACAGATCTCTGTCAGAAAGTTATGTTCCCACACTGTGGAAAGTATCACATATAATTCCCCTCCACAAAGGCGGCCTCTCCACAGAACTAACCAATTACCGCCCCATAACTACTCTCTCTCCACTCTCCAAAATACTATAGAGATGCATACACTCTCAGGCCTCAGACTACCTCTTTACTAACAACCTCCTTTCCAATACTCAACATGGTTTCCGACCAAACCATAGCACCACCACTGCCTTACTCTCCTTTAATAACACTATCCTTCAACATAAAAACAATGGCTATCTCTCCTCTGCTACTTTCCTAGACCTATCTAAAGCATTTGACATGGTCCCACACAAACAACTCATCTCTGTCCTCCATAACCTATCCTTCTCTCAATCAATCACCAACTGGTTACAGAGTTACCTTATCCTTCTCTCAATCTGTCACCAACTGGTTACAGAGTTGCCTGTCTGTCACCAACTGGTTACAGAGTTACCTGTCTGACCGCCAACAATCTGTTGTATGGCAGAATGACATATCTCCCTAACTATCTGTCTCCATAGAGATTCCCCAAGGATCCATTCTTGGACCCCTACTCTTCTGTGTTTTCACCAATAATCTAGCCTCTGCCACCAAACATGGCACACTCATATAATATGCAGATGACTCGACCATCATCTGCACAGCCCAGTCCCTTCCCAAACTGCAAAAAGTCACACAGGAAGCCTTTTCCTCTGTTGAAACTTGGTTATCCGATGCCCAATTTAATACTCAACCCAAACAAAACTAAACTACTCATCTTCCAACCCACCAAACATACTCAAAACAACTATCACTTTAACATCACAGCAACACCACTATATACCCAACTGAACACACCAAATTGCTAGGAGTGGAAATAGACAATTAACTAAAATTTGACATTCACATATCCATGACCATAAAAAAGTCCACAGAAAAACTAGGAGCATTATACAGAAATAAGCAACTTCTCACCAAAGCAGCAAAGATTTCAATAGCAAATTCCCACCTTATCTCCACCCTACTTTATGCCTCTCCAATATATACCAACCTAAGGCAATGCAATCTAAACAAGCTAAAGACCTGCTACAACAAAATCGCCAAATTCGCCACAGGGGCATCCTACCATAGTCACCACTCTCTTTCACTTGCTGAACTGGGCTGGCTTGAACTCCCTCACCTCCTTCAATGGTATCAACTCTCACTCATCCACAAACTAGTAAACCATCCACTAAATGCCCCATCCCTCTAGAATCTACTCCAACCCTATCGCACCACCAGACCACTAAGATTCAGCAACAAAAATCACTTGCAGATCACTAAAGCCAATAACTCTGCTGGTGAAGCACTATTCTCTTGCGCCATAGCCAAATTATGGAACTCCCTCCCACTCACAACTACCTCCGTACCATCATGCACCCACTTCAAAACTTTACTAAACGCACACCTAGAAACATGCTGGCTATGCCCTTGCAACTCCCACTCTAATATCACCCACCCCATCCAACCACTGCCTTTTTTTCCACACCACTAACTACCTTGATTATAGCAAGCTCAGATGCTCATAAGCCTAGTACTTATTATACAGCAGGAACTTCTTATTGTAACATTTGTTAATGTCTGTTATGTACTTCGCAGATAAAGATTCTAGTTGTCTGCTGATGTTCTTCATCTGTAAATATGTTTTGTAATTAATTGCTATGTTAATCAAATTGTTAATTGCTATGTAATCCAATGTAACTACTGTCTGTTTATTTTAAATGTGGAGCTTTTCTCTCCGGGCCTCCGCTGAAAATGGACCTACGTCCAGTCGGACACTCCCAGTCAACAAATGTAAATAAATAAATAAAAATAAAATAATGTCACCCGAAATGTTGTTAAAGGGCAGGTGTACAGGTTCAGGAGACTCCATAATAATGACAAACAGGTTGCCGAGGCCCTGGAGACCTTGAAAATAGATTCTCTAGATAGAGACTACAAGGAAAAGGATACTGACAGTTGTATTACTAATGCGTATAAGGAAAGAGGGGGCAAATGCAGGCCTTATTATGCTGCTGCACCTAACACTGAAGCCATAGCTACAGAACAAAGGACAGGATTGATTAGGTTTCCTCTCACATATTCTTCTGATGTTAGTAGTATTTGTGATATTGTCAAAAGGAGCTGGGGCATTTTGAATACTGTAGATGAATAAAGAAATGCCATAGATACTGTTCCACGCTTTTCTTTTAAAAATAACAGATCCTTGAAAAGGCATCTGTGCTATAATACTTCTGCTTTTAACAAGGTTTTACAGTCAGAGAGGCATGGTACTTTTAAATGCAGGAATTGCACAGCCTGCAAGTGTATACACTCTAGTCTTACTTACATGCACCCTAATATGCACTTTAAAATAGACACAAACTTTTATGCTGATTGCAGGACTAAGAACATTGTTTATTTTAGTTACTGCACTTTCTGCCATGTTTTTTTTTTTATGTAGGCATGAGTAAAAGACAACTCAAAGACAGGGTGCTGGAACATCAGGCAGACATTAGAAACAAGAGAGACACCAATGCCCTTGCTAAGCATATTATGTGCCATGGACAGGAACATAATTTTAAATTCCTTGTGCTAGAGATCATTCCGGAGAGTTTAAGAGGGGGAGATCTTAGGAATCGCACAGTATCTGCAGAGCAAAAATGGATTCTGTCTCTTAATGCTGATAAAATACCAGGTCTTAATGAAGTTGTCTCTCTTAAGGCTTTTTTAAAAGCTAGACCTCTCAAGCACTGAGTATAGGATTGTTTTCTATACATATTTTTTTATAATTTATTTTATCTTTTTTATATGTTTCATTTGCCTGCTTTCTTGTTGTGACATTTTTCTCTTAGATAATTGATGCTTTTTCACTGCTTTAATTGACTAATTTAACTTGTGGTATTTAACTGCATTTGTTACTAGTTTTGAACAGTCTGATGAAGTGGTGAAAGCACACCATGAAAGCACTTACTCTCTCTTTTGTGTGCTTTAAAGTTTATTGTTTTACCTTCAGCTGTGTTAGCTTCGGTACTTTTTTTGTTTTTCTTAGTAAGTCCATGTATATGGTATGTTTTTCATAGTGATAGACTTATAGCTAGCAATGATGTAGTAGGGGAGTTTGTCTATGGTCATTTGGACATGGAGTAGCTCGAGATAGTTATACTCTTTGACCAGTCTTGAGGTATACTTAAGATGGATACACCTCCTCCTTTGTTTTTTTTCTTGCTCATCTGGTAGGCTGAATATATGGAAGATGTTGCAGCCTTGCAAGACCGGGGTGCTTTTTGTAGCTTTGAACCATGTCCTGTGACTGCACAGACATTAGCATTTTGCAAGATGAGGAGTTCTTTTAAGGAGTGCATTTTTTTTTTTGTTTAGACTCCTGGCATTGAGCAGTAGGATCATGAGCTTATGAAGAGATTTGTTTTACTGGGAGGCTGGTTACTTTGACACTGCCTAAAAAAGGCACAATAGCAGTAATTAAAGCCTTTGCCAGTATCATCTCTGGCAAAACTGTGTGGCTTTTTGATCATGTCCTCCCAGGCTGACAAATATTGGATCCCCTTGGACTGATACCAAAAGTTAAGTCAATTGTTAAAGTCAATCATTTTTGTATTGTGGCTTCATCAACCTTATAATGCTATTATACATTTTTTCCATATCCAAGATCCATTGACATATACTAGTCCTCCATTTTCCTTTATACTTGTTTGCTTTACAGATATCCTATAAAAGTTCAATTCACAAATTCCCATCTTTCCTTTGCTCCCCCCAAATGCTACTACATATACTTTTGGAACTATGTGGAAGGCTTGGGGTTGACTCCTAGCCAATGGAGCACTGCATTTTTGGGGTGGGGGGTTGGCATAATGGTTAAGGTATCTGCCTTAGAGATAAAAAGTATAGGGTTTGATTCTCACCTTTAGGAAGCATGCCTAGGTTAAAAAGACCCTTGTGATCAGTAGCCTAGTAATCACCTATGAACACTTGTAAAAAAATCTGTATTTTCTTAGTGGAGATAGTGGTAGGTGATGGTATACAATGAAAAACATAATTACCAAATTCCTCCTTGATGGGTGTGGGTCATTTGTATGACTGGAATCTTATCAAGAAGTGTGCTTCTTCAAACTTTTCACACTGACACTCCAGTTCATCATGTTGTGTACTTCTTATAGGTACATAGGTTGGTACTAGGCTATCGGCCCTAGGGTCTATAAAAACCTAGCCATAACAATTCCCTGGATATTTCTTCCCACAATATTTACTTCTCTGGACCCCTGCTAGCAGGGTGACTGACATGATCCCCCCAATATTTACTTCTCTGGACCCCTGTCTAGCAGGGTGACTGACATGATCCCCGGGATGAATTTCCTATCTCCCATCCAATCATCAAGGTTCCTTTTGAAGAGGGCCAATGAGATGCTCTGCTTGACATGTATGGGCAGTCTATTCCAGAGTCTGAGGAGTTTCTGAGTCAGGAACCTATCCCTCCAGCATGTTTTGTTCATTGTGATGACAAGTTTTGTATCCCTGGAGCGTGAGGTTCTGAGGTATTTGGATTTCTTTAAGTGGAGCATGTCCAACAGCTTAAGGTTTGACATGGCCTTGTATGTTAAGCAGAGATCACCTCTGAGTAGATGATATGCCACAGAGTATAGCTGGAGTTTTTTTAGATGGTCTGCATATGGCATCTGCTTTAGGCCTGTGATTCTTTTAGTGAGGTATTTCTGTGGCCTTTCCAGCTTTTGCAGATGTCTTGTGAGGTACATATCAAATACTCTATAATGGGTCTAATGAGGGATGAGTACAGTGGGACAATGACCTCCTTTTTTCTGGATGAAAAGCCCTTGGTGATAAGGTGTGCCACATAGAAGGATTTCCAGACTGTTGTAGCGATGTGGTTATCGAAAGTGAAACCACTGTCCACCTGTGTCCCTAAGTCTCTCCTCACACTTTCGATGTTTAGTGTACTGCCACCTATGTGGTAATTCATGGGTACATGTTTTTTTTAAAGGGGATAACTATACATTTCTTGGCATTAAGCTTGACAATGACAGAGTCATATTTGTACTTGTTGTGGAGTGACTTGTTATGCATTATGTGGTGGATCCTGGCACCCAACAGGCAGCTGACTGTAATTTTCTCCTTGTTCAGCCTGGTGAGTGGGACATCAGTGTGCCAGACTATAGAGTCACCTATGACTAAAGTGTTGGGTACATTGTCTTACCTTAGGGGCTGTTGTTGGGTGGCACACTGGTGTTGTGAGCTATGTGTCACTTTGGTTGTGACTGGTGTTTGTTTGCGTTTCAGCTTCGGAGGTCCTTGTTGCTTTGGCAGGTTAATGTTAAGGGCCTCCGCATATGTGGGTGTAGTGTTACTATGTGTGGGTGTTGATGGTGTGGGATTTGAAGGGCTATGAGTTGCTTGAGGTGTAGTGATGGTGTGGGTTTTGAAGGGCTATGAGTTGCTTGAGGTGTAGTGCAGGTGTTAACCGTCTCCTCTTGACTGTCTAGCACAATCTTGGCTGGAGAGAGCTTTGCTTCCAGTTTGGCTATGTAAGTGCATCTCTCGCAGGTTGTAGTGTTGGGTGATAGGAGGAGAGGATTGTCTGTGTACATGAGGCAGTTCCCACATTACCCCAATATGCCCAGATTCACCAGGTGGACAGGAGAAATCACCGGAAGCTGACCCTTGGACATGCCTGTTTAGGTGCTTTCTTTCCCAAGGTGCACTTATATCAGTGCTGCCCATAATATCTAGCCTGCTGCATAGAACACAGTACTTTGCAAGGAATATAGAGGCAAAATAAAGTTATGTTTTGAATGGATATGCTTTTTGAGCTATACATTTTATTCAGAGACTTCAGTATTGTTTAATTTGACACCCAGGCAAGATCCTGCCTGAGTGTCTTGCAGAGTTCTACAGCAGCAGAAAGAGAAAAGAGAGACTTTGAGTGGATTAAGTACCTCTGATTTGCTTTTTATTGCTTATTTCTGCTAACCTCACTATTTCAAGTGTTTTGTATTAACTTTGCAACTTATTTGAACTGTTTTTTGAATTCTGTTATTGTTTGCACTTTGATCATTTTAAGTGTTCTTCCAGTTGTTAACTGTTATGGCTGTCACACTTTAGTGTGTAGCCCACCTGTCTGCATTGAAAGTGTTTGTATTACTGTATCTGCTTTAATTTAAAAAAAAAAATCTTATCTCTTTACTCATTTCCCACCTTTCTATAACTAGTAGAGTCCGATTTTCAGAGTTTGATTAATTCTGGGCTGTTTTGTAGTTTCTGTGTTGCCCAGACCTTACTAAGATAGAAGGAAGCTTCTCTGCTCATCAGTGAGAGTGGTGAGCCTTGAGTTATCGTATCTGTCGCTGGAGGAGTGGCTTCAACTCAGAATTTGTAGTTTTATTGGCCATTTTGGGCTATTTCTATCCCTTTCATCTTTCTGTTTAAAAACCCATGTTTGCGTGTTTTTTGCACTTGTATTACCTCAGCAATATCCTGCCTGGGTGTCCTTCAGAGTTCTACAGCAGCAGAGAGACAAAGGAGAGACTTTGAGTGGATTAAGTACCTCTGTTTTGCTTTTCATTGCTTATTTTCACTAACCACACTATTTTCTTTATTAATTTTGCAACTTATTTGAACTGTTTTTTGAATTCTGTTACTGTTTGCACTTTAACTGATCATTTTAAGTGTTTTTCCAATTGTTTAACTGTTGTGGGCTACACACTAAAGTGCAATAGCATTTTTTCTGCCTTAAAAGTGTTTGTATTACTGTATCTGCTTTAATTTTCAAAAAAAGAATCCTATCTCTTTACTCGTTTCCTGTTTTTCTATAACTAATAGTCTAGTTTTCAGAGTTTGCTGAATTCTGGGCTGTTTTGTAGTTTCTGTGCTGCACAGGCCTTAATAAGATAGAAAAATGCTTCTCTGCTCATCAGTGCGAGTGGTGAGCCATGAGCAGCCTATATGTCACTGGAGGGGTGGTTTCAGCTCAGAATTTGTAGTTTTATTGGCCATTTTGGGCTATTTCTATCCCTTTTATCTTTCTGTTTAAAAAAACGTGTTTACATGTGTTTGCGCGTCATGCAGTGCTGTTAAAAGTTAAACTATTACTGGCGCCAGAAAGTCTGCTCTTCAAATTTTCCCTTCGAACTAGCCAGTTCAGTTTTTAAGCAATCAAACCTGTTCCTTGTAGCTCAGCACTTGCTTAGTAACCATTGTAAGCACTAGTTAGATCATAAATTGTTACAGCACTCAACTCTCCTTACCAAATAAGAAAAAACAGTACTTAAATAGTTGTACTTAAATAAATAAGCACCTATCCAGGCATGTCGAAGGGTCAGCTCCCGGTGTTTTCCCCTGTCCACCTGGTGAATCTGGGCATCCTGAGGCTATGTAGCAATTGCCTCCTGTACACAGACAACCCTCTCATCCTACCACTTAATACTACAACCTGTGAGAGATGCACTTACATTGCCAAATTGGAAGCCAAGCTCTCTCCATCCTAGACTGGACTAGTCAGTCAGGAGGAGAAGGTAAACAATCGCACCACACCACACACAACACATAATCCTTCAAAACCTACACCCATACATAGTAACATGAAACACACACCTACATTTGTGGAAATTCTTAAAATAAATCTGCACAAACAAAAGAGATCTTCGAAGCTGAAACGCAAACAACCAACACCACCCAACACAACCCAAGTGACACATAACTCACAAAGCTGTGTGCCACTCAACCTCATCCCCTAAGGCAAAACAATGTACCCAGCACACTAGTCATAGGTGACTCTATAGTCAGGCACACTGATGTCCCACTCATCAAACTAAACAAGGAGAAGATTACAGTTAACTGCCTGTCGGGTACCAGGATCTGCCACATAATGCATGCACTCAGGTCACTCCACAACAAGTAGAAATATGACTCTGTCATTGTTCATGTTGGGGGTGAACGACCTGAGACATACCTCCCTGGACTACATGAAAAGAGACATGGGGGAGCTCTTGGATCTTGTAGCCCAGGCAGGTATGACCCTAGTCCTGAGTAGCATCCTGCCATCACCCAGAATGATACCTCAGTACAAGGACAAAATGATTGACTTCAACAATTGGCTAAACTTCTGGTGTCATTCTAAGGGGATCCAGTATTTGTCAAGTATATGCCTGGGATGACTTAATTGACAAACAATGTTTTGCCAGAGATGGCCTGCACCTGTCACCCCTGGGTTTCCGGATACTGACAAAGGCTCATGCCACCCCCATAGTGCCTTTTTTAGGCAAGGTTCAAATGACAAAATTACCACCATAACAGGTACAAACAAACAAAATCTGAGGGTGATGCTACTCAATGCTAGAAGTCTAAACCTCAAAATGCACTCACTCGAGGCACTCCTTAAAATGGAGAACATCGACATCTGTGCAGTGACAGAGACCTGGTTCAAGGCTCCAGAGAGCACCCATGCAAAACCAGGCTACAACTCTTATGACACTTTTTGGCCACAAAACCAAGACCGAAACACTGAAGGTGGAGGAGTGTCCATATTCACCAAGGATATTCACACCTCCAGGCTAGTTGCTCAACACAATGCATCTGAAATTCTCCAGGTGCAACTAACACTAGGTAAGACTGCAATCCAATTATAGCTTGCTACAGATCCCCCATCATGCCCCAAGATACTGGGTGATTTCAACTACCCTGCCATTAACTGGGAAAACTACTCGCGCACCAACTCCTTTTCCCAACGGTTCTTGGAATTCATAATTTCCAATGCCCTGGATCAACTAATCCATTGTCCCACCAGGGTGTCCAATATTCTAGACCTGGTCATTATCAACATGGGAGATAGATGCTCCACACCAGTGGTCACCCCCTCATTGGTCAGGCTGACTATAAACTAATCACCCGAGACATCCACATCCCGCCCCCACCCCTTATTAAGGAAACCAACTTAAAAAACTTCACCAAAGCCAACTTCATGCTGCTCAAGACAGAAGTGGCTAACTTCACCAAAGCCATGCAGATGGACAGTAGTAGTACGACTGCTGATTCCTGCATCAATGTACTGTATGAACACATACACGAGTGCATGGACCATGCCATCCCAAATAGAACCAAGACACTATCCTCCAAAAAAAAAAAAAGAAGACAATCTGGTGGTCCCCTGCTATTAACACGCTCTACAACAGATGGAAGAAACTGTTGCAAAAAAGAGTAAAATCCCAAGATTGGAAAAACTCCCTTGCCACCATCAGTAAGAAGCTGAGATCCCTCATAAAATCCTCCAAAACTAGTTATGAAAACAAAATTGCCACTTATTCTAAAGACAACCACAAGACATTCTAACCACAAGACATTCTATAGCTATGTCAAGAATCTCAATGGCAACACTCAGATCTGCTCAGAGCTACAGCACAATGGCACTAAACATACAGAACTAGCTGATATAGCTAACATCCTGGCAGATAGGTTCATAGATAGATAGATAGATAGATAGATAGATAGGTTCAGTGCAAATTGCACCCCCCTCTCACCCCAAAAGGACCCATCTCTATACTGGATGAATCAGTCCCTGTAATCACAGCCACACAGGTGAAAAACACACTAGCCAAAGCCAATAATACAGCATCCATGGGACCTGACAATATCCCAGGCTGTGTTCTGCATGAACTGCAAAATGAATTGGCACCCCGTCTAAGTACCATGTTCAATCATAGCCTCACTACAGGCTTTGTGCCTACTGAATGGCTCACAGCTATGGTGATCTCACTCCACAAGGGGGGATCCACCATGGACCCCAGGAACTACCGACCCATCAGCCTGATGAGTCTGATCTGCAAGACCATTGAATGTATCATCATGAAACTTATAAACAAAGACATAGGCAACCTGGAAACTCTGGACCCCACCCAATTTGGGCTTGTGAAAGTAGATCATGTCTCCTAAACCTGATTGGCTTCTTTGAAGCAGTCACCAAAGCCATGGACGAGGGTAAGGCAGTTCACACAGCCTACCTAGATCTCACCAAAGCTTTGACACCATCCCCCACTCTGGTATTCATGATAAACTCATGAAACTGGGCATAAACCCCTATGTCACGCGATGGATGGCCAACTGACAGAACCCACACCGTGTAAGTAGACAACTTCAAATCTGTCTCCAGACCAGTGACAAGTGGAGTACAACAGGGTTCAGTCCTTGGTCCCCTCCTGTTCAGCATCTACTTCACTGAAGTCCAAGCCAACACAAAGGGATTATGGCTAACAAAGTTTGCAGAAGACTGCAAACTGGGAGCCATTATTGAATCCCCTAAAGATGTGGACATTCTACAAAAGGACCTCGCTGAGACAGATGCCTGGTGTCAAAGCCACGGCCTCAAGCTCAATGCCAAAAATTGCATAGTCATCCTCTTTGGGAAAAACCCTGTGCCAACGAACTAGCACATAGGCAGCAGTCCACTCAACACCGAAAGTGTGATACGAGACCTAGGGACACAAGCAGACAGTAGTCTCTCCTTTGATAAACAAATAGCCACAGTGGTCAGGAAGTCCTTCTATGTAGCATACCTCATCACAAAAGGTTTCAGCCCTCATTAGACCTATTATAGAGTACAACACCCCGTTTGGGATGTACCTCACAAGACATTTGCAAAAACTGGAAAGACTGCAGAAATACCTCACAAAGAGGATCACCGGCCTCAAGCCGATGCCCTATGCAGACCTTCTTAAGAAACTCCAGCTCTACTCTGTTGCATATCGCCTACTCAGAGGTGATCTCTACCTAACATACAAAGCCATGTCAAATCCAGAGCTGTTGGACATGATACACTTAGAAAAATACCAATCCCTTTGGGCCACATGCTCCAGGGACCTTAACCTTGTCACCACAATAAACAGAACTTGCTGGAGGGATAGTTTCCTGTCCCAGAGACTTCCCATACTCTGGAACAAGCTGCCCATTCATGTCAAACAGAGCACCTCATTGGCCCTGTTTAATAAAATCTGGACAACTGGATGGGAAATAACAAATTTATTCTGTGATCACTTCTGTGGCTCTGCTGGACAGTGGCACAGGTAAATAAATTTGGGGGGGGGGGGGCTAAAGCCAGGGGAATCTTTATGGCTAGGCTTATAGTTCTGCTGTCTTAACCATTGCTTCCCTGTTTTTTATGTATGTATATTGCATAGTAACAAACCTATTATTTTTTACTAAACCTTTGTATTGTCACTGTCTGACTATCTGATAATGTGTTTTAGCTGCTTGCATAAGAAACAGACCTATTTCTGCTGTCTTGACTATTGCATCTCTGTTTAAATGTATGTACATTACATTGTAACATACCTATTTTTACTGAACCTTT
Organism: Protopterus annectens; assembly: GCF_019279795.1. NCBI lineage: Eukaryota > Metazoa > Chordata > Ceratodontiformes > Protopteridae > Protopterus > Protopterus annectens. Next base: position 665,855,710 of record NC_056725.1, on the reverse strand, counting down.
GTAATGTAACTGTGTTTAACTGCTCATTACTAACCTGGAGCTTTTCTCCCCAGGCCTCTGCTGAAAATGGACATGTATCCAGTCGGACTCTCCCAGTTAACAAATGTAAAATAAAATAAAATAAATAAATAAATATAGGCCCTGGGCCTGATAGCCTAGTGCCCACCTATGACTGTATAAACCTATGATCAGCTTCCCCACCTTAGTTATCAGGACAAACTGATAGCCCTCTCTCTTTGTTCAGTCATTTAAGAGACTCCTCCATGAAAATCTGTGCTTAGCCTTTTGAAGTATGAAAGTTTCTACCGTCTTTGACCTTTTATTCCCTTGCAGTACAAATGATACTTCAAATGCACAGTTAAATTAACTTAATCTTCATCATCACATAAATAAGGCACATTGATGTGACAGATGTATATCCAAACATATCCCTCGCCTCTGGAATAAAGTTCCACTGCATGTCAAGTGACACCCTTGCCATCTTCAAGACAAATCTAGATAACTGGATGTGCAGCCTCAAATTCTCTCCTGTTCTATCTTGTTTTACCCTCCTTGAGGATGGAGAGAACTACTGAATTTTTTTTAACTAGGTCTATAATTGTTGGCAGACTAATTGCCTGATACTACTTATGAACCTGTTAATTTATGGCCCTATTAACCATTACACGCCTTTATCACACACTTCTTTTAGCTTTTATTTTTATTTATTTATTACAATTTGATAACAGTGAGGGCGGACTAGTCTTTGACCTTTTTCAACCCTGACCTGGAATCCAGTAGAGCAAAGGTATGTAGAAAAATTAATACAAATGTAATTAAAGACTATGTGTAATAACAGCAAAAGGGCATATGGAGAGCAATTTAACAGCCGTACTATAACAATTTATTACATGTATACTATTTGCAATTTTTTTGTTAAATGCATTCACAGCTTAAGGCAATATGAAATTGTTGTACAATTTCAATTCAATCAGAATACTTTATAGGTGAATACTAGGCTAACTGTTTTAATGGGCCATTTAAGCCTAGCTGATAACCTGATGTCAGAATCAAGCTCAGAAGCTTGTGATTTTGGGATGAACGCCTTTACCATTTTGCTAAACCCACCCCACTTTTAAGAACTTTATTGTGGACTGTATTTAACAACCTGTAAGAACTTTATTGTGGACTGTATTTAACAACCTGTAATTTGGTTGATGTAATCTTTGTCTTATTATCATGTGTAAGGTATTCTTTATGATGTTCATCGTGTTTCACTGTTGCAGTCATGACTGTAGGGTTCTCCCTTGCCGGCAGGCAGTCCTTGGTCGGGGTTCTCCCTTGCCGGCAGGCAGTCCTCGGTCGGCCAGAATCCCAAAGTCTGGGTCCGGCGTCGGCTGCTCAGCCATGCTCCCTGATGTCAGAGCGCCAGGAGTACAAAGCTGGCAGCTTTTTTCTAAACGTACTTCAGTCCGAAGACTTTCTTCTCCTACTCAAAGCTAAGTACCCCATTGGGGAAACTTTTTTCTTGCTCCAGTCCGATGTCAGAAAAAGTTAATAATTGTATTTCATGTGGGAAGCAAATACCTCATAAGAATTTTCACTCTTACTGTATTCCTTGCTTAGGCCCTGACCACGACGTAGCTAGTTGTCAGTTTTATGCTAGATTTAATCAACGTACAATTAAACGAAGGTACGATTTTGCATTTCATTACTTCGGTAGGCATTTTAATTACAAAATGTCGGACACGTTTCCGGCTACCAGAGTTCACAAACGACGCAAGGATAAAGACAGGCCTCCGAGGTCCAAATCAGACAATATTGTACAAGCAGAGCCAGCTTCAGGTTCGGCCGTCGTCAGTGAGGCACTTTTGCAGCCCCTGTCATCGGCCATTTCGGAACTGATGGCCGAAACGGACTCCCACAAGGAGCCAACTAGGCCTTTAAATATTTCAGTTGCAGGACCTTCGGACAATGCTCCTTCAGATGGGTTCAGAGCCGCTGTGCAGGTACCGGCTTCTGAAGTGGTTTTCAGGCCTACTCAGCTTCTGATAAAGGCAAAGCCAAAGACAAAGACTCCCTCCAAATCAAAGACTACAACCCAGGCCTCTTCTGATCCGGGACCCAAGTCTCAGAAACAGTTACTTAAGATGGCGGAGGACTTACTTACTATGATTAGGGGTTCACATCCCCCTCCAGACAAAAGGCCAAGGCAGGAATTGCATTATGACTCCTCTGATCAAGCTTCTGTTTCTTCAGTTTCTTCTTCTGACCAGGATTATTCTTTCCCTCCTTATGAGGATTCTAATGCTGAGGAATCCATTCCTTCAGTTTCTCCCCCTGAGGATTTTTCTTTTGGGGAAACTTTACATGAAATGAGGGAACATTTTCACTGGGAAGGACAGGAGTACTCGGAATCTAAGAAAAGACTTAGGGATTTTCTTCTTCTTCTTCCCCAACATAGACCCCTGGCTATCCCTCCTATTTTGGATATTGTGGATGATGCTTTTTCGGAGGCTAAATTAACTCCTGACTCTTTTCCTCCAGTTCCTGTTAAGCCAGACAGATATTATAGGGTTCCTGATTCCCACCAGTTTTTATACAAGAATCCTACTCCTGATCCTGAAACCATTTCTCAGGGTCCTAAGGGGGTTAAGGCTGCTACTGCTAAAAACCCCATTCCCACTGAGAAGGATTCCAGATCTTTAGAAAGATGGGGCAAAAAAGTGTACACTTCTGCAACTTTATCTATTAGGGCTTTAAACTGTCAATTTCATATGCTGAAATATCAGCAATTTCTTCTGTCTGTTTTGAAACAAAAGCTAACTTCCATTTCCACTTGTGCAGATGATAAGGAATTGCATGACTTAATGCATGCCATTGAACAAGTAGGAAAGCATAGTTTACACTGTGGTTTTGATGCCTTAGAGGCTTCTTGTAGGGCTGCTGCCTCTGGCACAGTCATTAGAAGGCATGCTTGGTTAAAGGAACAACATTTGCCAGATCAAGTCAAAGCTAAGTTATTGGATGCTCCTGTTCAGCATAACGTTTTGTTTGGATCTAAGGCTGAAGAGGTGATAAAGAAGATGGAGGACAAGGCAAAATCCATGCAAACGGTTAAGGATTTCTTACAAGTACAGCCACCCAGATTTAGTAGGAATTGGCCTACTAAAAATTGGTCCTTTCCCAATTCAGACAGGCCTCACAGGAGTAGATACAGATGCTCCCAAGGAAGGCCCCAAACACAAGCCTCTTATAGACCAAGACAGTGGACTGCTTCCACCCCTAGGGGAGGAGAGGACAGGTCACAAGCTCATAGGAAACAGGCTCAATGACTCCCTCCATTGGGCTGCAGGAACTCCATGCCTGGAAGCCCATCTCGGAGGAAAACTTTCTCTTTTTCACCTAAATTGGACACATATAACCCAAGACAAGTGGGTTCTGGATGTGGTTTCAAGAGGTTACAAATTCCATTTTCATACCCTACCAAGACCAAGCGGATGACCAGATCTACCAAAACATCAATGGTTAGAGGCCTTAAACCAGGTGGAAGCCCTCTTGGCTATGAAAGCCATAGAACTGGTTCCACTTTCAGAAATGGGACAAGGTTTTTACTCAAGGCTCTTTCTAGTCCCCAGAAAGCAAAATTCATGGAGACCCATTCTGGATCTGTCAGTCTTGAACACTTTTCTCGAGATACCAAAATTCAAGATGCTTACTCTACAGCAGCTACTTCCAATGCTGTCCAAGAATGCATGGATGGTAATTTTGGATTTAAAGGAGGCTTATTTGCACATTCCCATCAGGCAGGAGTGCAGAAAATACCTCAGGTTCAAGGCCGGATCGAGGCATTATCAATTCTCTGCGCTGCCCTTTGGATTGTCTACTGCGCCCAGAGTCTTCACCAAATGACTGGCTCCAGTAGTAGCTTATTGCAAACTCAAGGGAATTCAAATTTACCCTTATCTGGATGACTGTCTTATTCAGGCAGACAGCAAGGATGTCTTATTCCAGCATCTAGAATTTGTTCAGAACCTTCTCAAGTTCCTGGGATTCACTGTAAACATAAAGTCAAATTTGACACCCTCACAACAGATAACTTTTCTGGGTGCTTTTCTAAACACAACAACCCAGATGGCATTTCTGACATCCGAAAAACAATTACAGCTGGCTTCAACTTTCAAAACCTTGGCATCATTGACTCGGCTATCTGCAAGGAAATTCCTGCAGGCTTTGGGTTACATGGCCTCCTGCATCCTTCTCATACCTTATGCAAGACTACATATGAGGAAAATACAGTGGTACCTAAAAAGTGTATGGTCTCAGCATTGCCACAATTTAGACATACAGATCACCGTCCTGCCTTGTCTTCAAAAGGAATTCCTTTGGTGGTCCAAGGCATGTACTTAAAACAAAGAGAAAGTCTTCAGTCTGCCTCCAGCCAGTCAGAAACTAACCATGGACACCTCAGATTATGCATGGGGAGCCCATTTGCAGGGCAACTGTCTACAGGGCCTTCGGACAACGGATCAGAAGCACCTGCATATCAATTTAAAGGAAATGTTAGCCATTCAGAATGCTCTATTGGCTTTCAGGAATCTTCTTCATCCAGGACAACTATTGATACGGACAGACAACACCACAGTTATGTGGTACATGCAAGGGGGATCACATTCCTATCCCCTTTGCAGACTAGCCATGAATCTATGGAACACAGCTCTAGCTTACAAACTGGACCTTCAAGCTCAGTTTCTATGAGGGAAGCAAAACATCCTGGCAGACAGTCTGAGCAGAAACTTGTCAGACCCACACGAATGGATGCTGGACACCAAAATATTCAAGATGATTACAGCAGTCTGGGGATGTCCTCACGTAGACCTCTTTGCATCCCACCTCAAGATTTTTTGCACAAGGACATTCCACAAACTAGCTTGGAAAGTGGATGCACTATCATTCAGTTGGAGAAACCTGTCGGGATATGCCTTCCCACCTCTACCTCTTCTTCCACAGGTGTTATTAAAGATCAAACAGGACAAGCCCAAGATGATAATTTTACTGGCCCCAAATTGGCCTCGACAGTTTTGGTACCCAACACTGAAAAACCTTTCTCTGGGTTTTGCCTCAGACTCCGAATCTTCTGTCCCAACTCCAGGGTCAAGTTCTGCATTCCCATGTCAAAACTCTCAGCCTGGCTGCCTGGTTAATCCAGGGTCTATGATTCATTCTCTCTTACCCAAGCAGGTTATGGATGTCATTTTAGAAGCCGGACGTCCTAGCACTAGAAAATCTTATGCAGGAAAATGGAAAAGATTTTGCACCTGGATGCAGGCTCAGGATTCGGATCCTCTTATTCCTAACATTCCTCTGATTTTACTTTACCTGACAGACCTCTTACATAAGGGTCTCTCTTTAAGATACATGCCTCTGCTATTTCTGCTCATTATAATACTGACCCTCCTATCTTTTCCCACCAGCTCATGAGACAGTTTCTCAGAGGAGCTAAGAACTTAAGGCCCCCTAGATCTCCTCCCATTCCTGCTTGGGATCTCAACTATGTTTTGGAAAAACTCACCTTACCTCCCTTTGAGCCTGCTGCCACATCTGACATCAAGTTTTTATCTTGGAAGACAGCCATCCTGTTATCTCTGACCTCTGCCAGGAGAGTTTCAGAGTTGCAAGCTCTCATGGCTGTGGAACCTTATATTATTTTTCATCAAGACAGGGTGTCTTTAAGGACTAATCCGACTTTTATGCCTAAGGTGGTTTCCAAAGTGGCTTTAAATCAAACTATTCACTTGCCAACTTTTTTCCCCACTCCTCAAAACAAAGGGGAAAGGATCTTGCATTCCTTGGATGTACACAGACAACTACGTTTTTACCTGGACAGAACCAAGGACATCAGGAAGTCGGACCAATTGTTTTTCTTATGCTTCAAGTTCCCAAGGTATGGCCATTTCAAAACAAACCATTTCTAAATGGATTGCTCATGGAATCAGATTTTGTTATTCACACCATGGAAAGCAAATCCCGGGGAGTATACGGACTCACTCTTCCAGAGCTGCTGCCACTTCAGATGCCTTCCTCAGGAGAGTTCCTACCAAAGACATTTTGGAAGCTGCAACTTGGAGTTCAGTGCATACTTTTTCTAAGCACTACAATCTACCTCTCTACTCTAAGTCTAGGGCAGGCTTTGCTTCTGCAGTTTTGCAGGGCCTTTTAGCCACCCCCTCTACTTTTATGACCACCTCCCTTTTATTCTGCTTTGGGATTCAACCCTACAGTCATGACTGCAACAGTGAAATACGATGAACATAGTACAGTTGTGTACACTTACCATAAATGTAGATGTTAGAGTGTCTTCACTGTTGCAGTCTGGGTTACCCTCCCTCCTGTCCCCTCTTATTTTTTCTTTTGTGTGGTTCCCTTCACCCTTCTTCTGAGGTGTATTTGCAAAGGGTATGGGATTTTACTCATTTTGGAACATCTGACATCTGGGCAAGAAAAACTGGAGAACATGGTGTCGGCTGCCAGCTTTGTACTCCTGGTGCTCTGACGTCAGGGAGCATGGCTGAGCAGCCGACGCCGGACCCAGACTTTGGGATTCTGGCCGACTGAGGACTGCCTGCCGGCAAGAGAGAACCCCAACCAAGGACTGCCTGCCGGCAAGGGAGAACCCTACAGTCATGACTGCAACAGTGAAGACACTCAAACATCTACATTTATGGTAAGTGTACACAACTGTACTTTTTGTCTTAAAAGATTTCCATTTTTCAATCCTAATTTCTGCCAGAAATTAATTCCATGTTGGTATACTTAATTTGGAAAATGCTTTCGCCCCAAAGACAGTACTAAAATGAGACCTAACAAATATGATGCTATCGTCTTGATTATTTTTCTAAGAGTATAAGGGGAGTGTTTTGTGCATAGAGTGAACTTCAATTGAGAATTGTGGACACATATTATTATCTTAAATAGAAGTTTGCTAAGTAACATTTCAGCCCTATCTTGTCAGTTGCAGTTTTAGTTTTTTTTTCTTCTTCACAATCCTCTCTTCCCACTACATGGCTAAGATATCACATGGTTGAAGATGGTAACAGTACAGTGCACTTCTTTACATTTTGTTCTCGTATTAAATTTGTGTTAAGTATGTAGTGACCTGTTGCCTACTATGGTAGTATAGTCTTGCTGAGACAGCCTGATTAAATACTCACTAGCTCAATCATAGTCGGCAATCAGCTACTCCGAGTAATTGCAAAAGGTGGTTCAAGTTTCTGCAGATGTCTCTATTAGCCCCTCACGTATGGTAGCCTTGTACATTTGTAGTGCATAATTATCCATTATATTACAAGTGCACTAATGATCTTAGCCATCTCAAGGTGATCCTGAAGAATTAGCTGGGGTCTCCAGAAACTCATGGGAGATGGCAAACCTGCATCATATGTTTCCATTTCTGGATAATAATATGAAACAAGTGAGGTTAAAAATCACAGCATACTGTCTGTGTCATCTATGTACTGTTGGCCTACTAAGAGATATGTCTCCTAGACAATAAAATAGGGCTTACCGCCTACCATTATATCTTTTCTGGTCCTTTCTTGGTTTATATTAAAATATATAATTTCATTCCAACAGTGAGAGAGGCGATAATGTAGGAAGCTAATGAATTTAACACACCAGGGCTTCACCTAAGTCCAGGTGGGTGAAGTCATCTTGATCTACATGTATCACTTTGCTTGGTTTCAGACTGATGAAGATGCCCTTCTAATCTGGACAAAAACAAATCATCAGTGCAGAAGGTGATACAGTTTAATTCGATTGGCCATGAAATACAAACAAGATCTATTTAATAACGAGCACAATTGTTGCGCATCAGAGTTCTACCTTCCATTAAAGTCATCTGTTTGCATCCCTTCAATATTATTTTGAAAAATCCAGTGAAACATATAATTTCAAACAGCAGAATTTATTAAATATGGCATTCTGGAAAACAATAGTAATAAACCATGATATACTATGTTTTAATTATTACCTTTGCAGTACAGCCTATTGCACAAAATAAATACATTATTTAAAACATATGCACAGTGAAAAACATGATGTAAGCCTAGATACGTCCATGTGGCTAACTGCTTTTAGATACCCCAACACATCTGATAAAGGATTAGTAGATATATAACTGCTATGGTCAACTTGATAAGTATTACACTTGTTAAATCAGTGTAAGTAAGTCATTTGTTTATTTACTTATTTATTTCCAGTTTGATGACCAGGGAGGTCCACTGGGCTTGGAAAACCAATTTTCAGTGGAGGCCTGAAGAGAAAAACTACACAATACATAGTATAGTTAAAGATACAGCAAAGTATAGCAAAAACAGTTACAAAATACAAATACATTTCAAGTTGGAGACATATTGTACAATGGTTACATAGCATATAAATCTTGAGGATGTCAATAATATGTTCATTTCAAAGATAAGAGAGAAAAGAAAAAAAAAAACTATTTACAATATATACATTGATAGCAGTATTGTTGGATTAGCAAACATTCAGAGTGAGAGAAGGTATTTAGAAATTCAAGATGGAGTGAAGTAAAAGTAGGCTAGGTGGGGAGAATGCAGTTGCATTTCCAATTAGAGGAGAGGCAAGAATAGAGCTGAGATTTAAAGTTACCAGTGTTTTCTGAAAATCCTTACTGAAGGGGGAGAGAATTCCATTTTTGGGCTAAGGAAAATGATAGGAGAAGTTGTCCAGCAGGACGCTTAGGTTTGTGGACAGTGATTAGGTTTTGGTTTTCAGATCTGAGAGTTCTATATGAGGTGTATGGTGGTAGGATGTTGGTCAATGCAGGGCATTTAGTGGGTTTTAATATTAACCTTTGGGCTATAGTAAGTTGGAAGTAGTCTAGATAGTTGGGGAGTTCTAGTCAGTTTAACAAATGGAGGGCAGTACAATGATGGGAGGAGTATATGGCTTTGGTGGGGAATTTGGAAATTTTATTATAACAGCTTTCAAGTTTGGAAGAGATAGAGGAAGATAGATTGGTTAGTAAAGGAGCAACGTACATTAGTGAGGGAAGTAGGTAGTGACGAGAGTTTGTCTAGTAGATAGAGAGAGGAAGTAGTTGTTTCTGTATAGCATGCCAAGTTTTTGATTTTTTTTTATATTTTGCTGTATGTGGGTATTGAATTTTAACTGTTCATCTATAGTTACTTCAAGTAATTTAGTGAAGGGAATGATCTCTATGAGAAAGTTGTTATGGCTGATAATTTAGGAGGAGTTTTTATCAAGAGGGAAGGATTTTGAGGGAGAGAATAGCAATATTTTGTATTTGTTAGCATTTAGAGAAAGGTGGTTTTGAAGCAGTGGTAGAGAAGGCAGTTTGTGTCTGTGTTTGGAACTCAGGGAGGTTTGAGGTGGAGCAGACTAAAGTTGAGCCATCTGCATATTGTAAGAGTTTGGTGTTTGGTATGGCAGAGTGGAAATCATTGATAAAGATGTTAAACAGCATTGTACCAAGGATGGATCCCTTGGGTACACCAGTGGGGGTAGGTAGGAAAGGTGAGGTGCCTTTTCTCCATTTCACAGTCTGAGATCTATCGGACAGGTAACTTGAGAACCAGGATAGGGTATTCTGAGAGAGATTAAGGTTAGAAAGGTGGCTCAGGAGATGGGTGTGGGAGATGGTGTTGAATGCCTTGGAGAGCTCTAATAGAACAGATAGTTATACATTTAACTTGGATAGCTGTAAGAACCCATCAAGTCAGAGGTCTTAACATTTTGCCTCCTAATATGTATATTTAGCAAAGAATCTGAGCTACTGTTTAGCCTGGAAGAGCATACTTATTTGAACAAGAGAGTTCCCTTAACTCCAAATATGAGTATGCTTATCCCAGCTTACTGAGTCCATTTTCCATTAAATACTATACTTCCAGATCACAAACTAAGTTAAAAGTGTAATATTAAAAAAAAAAATCATGTTTGAAAATGAAATAAAAGTGCTGTTTAACTGGCAGTGATTTCCCATTAAAAATGCTAAAATATATTAAACTCTGCCATCAGTCGTCTTCTCTTTCAAATGCCTGTGTTCTTTCCATGTGTAAAATGACACAGAGAATTTAAAGATTTGTTGGTGATATTTTATGCAGGTTACCATTTCTAGTGTTTCTTTAAGAGCTGCATGTCTCTGTAGCCAATTGTACCTTTCCTTCTCAATGTTGTTGTGTTCTTCTTTCAGCTTTTCCCAGTTAGGGGTCGCCACAGAGGAAGTCTGGTCTGCTAATGATTGGCAGTAGATTTTTTACAGGTGCTGAGGTGCCAGCTCGATGCCCAACCTTCAACAAAGGCATGCCCATTCATGCATGTCTTTCGAATGCCACTCAACCATGGGGAGGACATGCAGACTCCACACCAGCCGAGAATCGAATGGGAGAACCTCTTGCTGTGAGGCAACAATGCTACCGCTGCACCACCGTGGCTTTTTACCTTCTTTCTCAATGTGTTATGTAAATACCATGATGTAGATAAGCAGAGGTGTGATTTTTGCTGCCCACAACATGGCTTGCTTGATTTCTGGAGGAAAACCAATTTCTGACTCTATCAGTCTCCAGACAAAAGAGATGAGAAGGATTGTAGTAGTGCTATGAAACCAACTGCCTTGTATCAAGGGAAGTAATAGTGTACAATGCAAATCCAGCAGAATCAGGCAGAGGTCATGTAAATCTTTCTCTCTCACTCTCGTTTACCTACAATGTAAACCAAGTTTCTCCTGAATAGAAAGTCCACAGTAGAGCAAGATGGAAGAAAAGGGTTGCTATAACTAGGTTAGAGCTTTCATTCAAGAGTTAGTCTGATTATTATAAATCCATTTCCGTTACCTAGTTCATGAATTTTTTAGTCACCACATTTTTCACAGCAGATCACCTGCATTCATATATTTTAAAGATCCATAGTGAAGTAATTCCTTACCTCACAGCAAGAGGTTCTCCAGTTCGATTCTTGGCTGGGGTGCCTTCTGTGTGGAATCTGCATGTCCTCCCTGTGGTCGTGTGGGTTTCCTCCGGGTGCTGCGGTTTCCTCCCACATCCCAGAGACATGCAGTAGGTGGATTGGACACTCTAAATTGGCCCTAGGTGTGAATGTGTGCATGTGTGTGCCTTCTAAGGAAGGTTGAATGCCGGGCTGGCAACTCAACACTGACCGATTCCGCTGTGGTGACCCCTAATGGGAGCAGTCAAAAGGAGAAGAAGAACATGATATACTTTGATTAGATTGTAGCACATCCTTTGCCACAGCCAGTGGATACCTCTAATGCTTAACACTGACAAGGCACACAATTCCTTAGATTCAGAAACTTGTCATTACAGACAGTAGTTTTACAAATTATCTTAGCAGTGTTATAAGTAATAAAATGCATTGCCTCATAGAGTTATTAGTTGTCAATTTAGAATGCCCAATCCACCTGCAGCATGTCTTGGGAATAAAATCAGCAGAAAGACAGAAGCTGATAGTCTTATAAGCTGCCTTTTATTTTGTGGATGGGGTACTCGTATTTTCATATCAGCAAAGGATTTTTAACTATCTATCTGAAAAGGCGAAGAAAGCTAGAAGATGGGCCTTTAACAAAATAAATCTTTCTGAGTTTTGGGTTTGGGAGAGTGAGGTATGTGATTTCATGCATCATGCAGTGAATAGGGATGAATTAAAAATGTGCTTTTGTGGAGTATATGAAGTAACTGTAAGATTTTTAGGAAATGGAAGCCACTTGAATATGCATATGTGTTGTGTTTGGTGTTAGTTTTGGTGAGTGCTTTACAAATTGATGAGTATTGGTGCTGCTGTTTCTAGGCTGAGAAGGTCTTCAAGATTTGGGAAGATTGCTTTTTAGTGCCTCAGAATAAGTTGGTCTGTGTGTGTATGTGTGGAGAGTGGACTCTATCCCCGGGATTCATGAAGCTTGCGCCAGGTGCAGGCGTAGCGTTAGTGATCTAACACCAAATATGGCCACCGAGCGATTCGGGTATGAGCTGTTTCCACATGCACTACCTGCATATGCCACACCCGCACAGCTCCTGGTGCATGTATGCTAATCACCCCATGTGCAGCAGTGTAGCATGCAAATGAAGGTATATAGCGATTCAGGAAGTGGTGCAAGCATGCAGAAATGTAAACCGACAAAAAGGTTTACATTTTTCAAACATAAAATCGGAGCCATGACAGCGGACCAAACTCACATATTATACTGTTAATATATGCCAATGGCTAAATATATAGCCATTGGCATAAAACAACATGCACAAAATATGAAAAAGGACATTTAATATTATGCCCACACTAAAGCGAAATTAAAGTGCAGGGTATCGGTGCGCAAAGGGGATCTCAAGGAATACACAAAAATATTGAATAAAACTGCAATGAAACACATATCACAATTTCCCCATAATAGTCAATGGCAGGCATGCCACATCATACTCATGGTGCAAGGGTTGCTGAGGGGCAGTGACAGTGTTATGTGTAGTAGCTAGGAATTACTAGGCAATGCCATGCAAATGAGGAGTAATACTGAATCGCAGATTTTTCACTGGTGTTAAGGATGCACAAAACAGCGTAGCATTATAACACCGAGGTAAGCACTTGAGATAAAAATGACATCAAGAGAGGGGTGTGTCGCCATTGCTGTAAGCACATTGGAGCATTGCTAACCCGGTTTTCCTGTTGCTAAGCAAAGCTGCAGGATAGGGGTGTGTTGAAGTAGCCATAGCTTGGCTTAGCTGAGAGCACACAAGGTAACAAAATGTGCATGTGAACGTGGATGAAAACACGTTGTAAACCCAGTAAACGGCTGTGCGCGGTGCACACCAGAGCGGAAACAGGAAGGATATGGGAAAAAGATAAGGAAATGTTACAGCATGGAAATCGGAGTACAAATGTGTAATTAACATCTAGGAACCCACAGTGGGCCATTGACAACAGCTAACAAGGCTGCTAGCAGCTACCTGCAGAACAGGAAATGGGAGGTGCCATACTGCAAAAAAAAAACAGAACTGTCACAGCAGAAAAAAGCAAAATTGCAGTAGATCAGCTACAAAACACATTTCACAACACATTCCTGGGTAGGAAAAGTACAAAACAAGAATGCTGGCAGCTGGATGCATGCCCGTCAATGGGAGGGGATTCAGTTTGAAAAGTGAAATAAAGGGCAACAGATAAATCATGGCAGGCAAGCATAATTTAACACCAAAGGCCCCGCAATTGCAGTACTTGCTGTAAAACTCATAATTAAGATACCCTGCAGCTGGAATTGCACACACACACACCCAATGACATCAGCAGCATCCAAAGCACAATATTATAAAGTGTAAAAGCACCTCACACACACTTGTGTATTCCCAAACACTCTGCACCATCGATGTAAACAGATGGGAAACTTTTAAAATGTACATGTTAGGGGCTGCCATAGCTTTTATTCATCAGCATGTGTTGGAGACTGAAGATGGTGTGAAGGATGATGATGACAATCACCTCAGGCACCGGAGGAGGAGAAGAGTGTTCAGATCAAGGATAACCTACCAGGGGCTAAATGATCTGGAGATAGCAGAGTGTTACAGGGTAGACAGGTACACCATACAGCAACTTGTTGAACTGTGCCGACCACACCTCAGAGTGAGAAATAACAGAGGGGAACCCATCCCAGTGGACACAAAGGTATGTGTAAGCTTGAATACTAGCCACATGTACCTTCCAAAGGCCAACTGGGGATATCCTGGGGGTCTCACAGGCATCAGCATCCCGGGTATTCCACCAGTTCCTGGATGCTATGTTACCACATGCCAATGAGCACATATACTTCCCCTGAACGCAGGAGGAGTTGGCCAGCAATATGGGTCTATTCCACTGTGTGGCAGAATACCTGGAGGTACTGGGTGCAATAGACTGCATGCACAGACACAAGTCACCACCTGGTGAGCAGGGTAGGTGTTATATAAACCTCAAGGGATACCCCTCCATCAATTGCCAAGTCATGTGCAATGCCCAGGGCATTATCATGGATGTGTGTGCTGGCAGCCCTGGAAGTTATCACAACTCCCACATTTGGCATGCCTCACAGCTGTATCTGGTATTTGCCAGGGGGGACATCCCGTATGGCCATCTGGTGGGGGATGCTGGCTATGCACTGGAACAGTGGATGATGACTCCCATCAGAAATGCACACATACCCATGCAAGAATGCCATAATGAGGCACAAGCACAAACTAGAATCATCATAGAGTGTGTGTTTTGGATGCTGAAATCATGGTTTCATTGCTTGGACATATCTGGTGGAGCCTTGCAGTACTCTCCAGGCACGTATTCCCACATCTTCATAGTGTGTGCCATGCTACACCCTGCTACACAATATGATCCTGCGGAAACAGCTGCAGCAGGGACAGAATGGTGGAGGCCCTCACAGCCCACCACCATTGCCAAGGACCCCACAGGCACATATGTACTCAAACCATGAACACCCTGAGCCAGCCCCAGTAGGCAGACGGAGGCATGCCCAGTATGCCCATGCCTTGGTAAAGAGGGAACTTATAGCACACATACTGACAGTGTAGGCATCTACAGACTAACACCCTTCTCCACCTGCACACACAGTAAACATGGATGGCACACACACAAGACCACCTGTAAATTGTCATGTATAGGTGGTCTACTGTGTGCATACTACAGAGGCAGCCCTCAACTGTTGCACACACAACCGCTATTGGCACAAGGTAAGTCAACACCTGAACAGTTAATTAAGCTATCAGCATGTGCTGATACTGTATGTATAGGTTCACAGGTACATAGGTAGGCATTTGGCTAACTGCCCGAGGCCATTCATACGCCTAGCCGAAATGTGTCAGCTGTTGCCACCCCATTGGTTAACTAACTGTCCCTCTGTGGAGCAGAGCCAGTTGCAGGATCCCTGGGGTGTACCTACTGTTCCCCATCCAGTCTGCAAGGTGTCCCCAGAGTGTTAGTGAGGGGCTCCATATAATGTAATCAGGGATGTAGGTCCAAAGCATGGGGAGTACCTGTGACAGGAATCTGTCACTCCAGCATCTTCCAGTTATGGTTGTGGCAAGGTTTAGCTCATTACAGTGTGTGGCTCACTGTGACATGGATTCCCATAGGTGGAGCATATCCATTAAGCTTGACTTGCACATGGCTTTGTTGGGCAGCAAAGAACATCTCTGAGTAAATGAGATGCCACTGAGTAATGCAAGAGTTCATGAAGTCTGGCAGCATAGGACACGTCTGAGGCCTGTAATGCTCTTGGTGAGGTATGTTCATGGACCCTCAAGCTTTCGGATGAGTCTTCTGAGGTACATCCCAAATGGGTTATCATACTCGATGATGGGATTAATGAGTGATGAGTAAAGGGGCACAATAACCTCAGTATGTCTAGATGAGAACCCATAAGTAATCAGATGGCCTACATAGATGGATGGCCTAAGTACTTTGGAGATATGATTGTCAAAGGAGAGATCACTATCTAATGTAGTCCCCACATACCCATTACCTCATCTGTATTAAAGTGGCTGCCACTTGTGTGTTAATATGTGGGTGTTTAGTTTTCTGAACATGGAATGACCATGCAGTTCATGGCCTTTAGCTGGAGGCCATGACTGTGACATCCTGTGTTGGTCTATGTGAGGCCCCTTGAAGGATGTCTGTGACAGCTGGACTGTCAATTATGGCCCCCAGTTTGCAGTAATCACCAAACACGGTATGCTGTAGTCCACCTGTGTTTGCCTGTACCTCTGAGAAGTATATGGCAAATGGTAGGGGTCCCAGGACTGAGTCCTGTGGGACACCAGTTGTGACTGGTTAAGAGTTGGACCTGGAGGCTGCTAGGCTTACCATGTGGATTCTGTGTATAAGCCTGTTGGCAACCCAACCTGTGATGTATGGATGTATGTACTGGCTGGTGAGTTTATAAACAATACCTGAGTGGGGAATGGTGTCCTAATCCTTAGTGAGGTCCAGGTAGTATGCGTGAACTACCACACCCCACACCTAAAGTCTAGGTGACTGTAAGATGTCAAACAGGTTCAGTAGGCATGATCTGCACTCAACAGGCAGTCCTGGGTTGGGTCGAGTGTCTGGAGGTTCCCAATGTCTCTGTTAATGAGTTCCATGATGATGCGCTCCATAGCCTTGCAGATAAGGCTAGTCAGGCTTATAGGGGAATAGTTACGGGGTCCGTTGTGGTGCCACCTTTGTGGAGTGGGATCACTGTTGCTGTGCACCACTCTGTGGGTATTTAGCCTGTAGAGAGTCTGTGTTTGAACAGTGTGCTTAGGTGAGGGGTTAGTTCATTTGGAGTTCATGTAAGACACAGCCTGGGACACTGTCCGGCCCCATTGAGGCTGTATTTGTGGCTTTGGATAGGGCTGTTTTATCCTGTGTGTCGGTGATTGCCGGGGCCGTATATTCTTCTGGTATGGTTAAGGTCTGTTTAGGGATTGAGAGGGGTGTGAAGTTTGCACTGAACATGTCTGCCAAAATGCTGGCAATATCAGTTGGCTCAGTGTATTTTGTGCCAGTCTGCACCAACTCTGAGCATATCTGAGAGCTCCCACTTAGGTTCTTGACATAGATAAAAAACGCTTTGTGGTTGTCTGTAGTGTCCTTGGGAAATTGTCTTTTGAAGCTAGCCTTGGATGATTTCATGAGGGATTGTAGTTTCTTGCTGATACTGATCAGGGATGTCTGTCCTAGGGATTTTGCTCTCATCTGTACTAGTTACCTCTATTTTACCACTATTGTAGAGCCTGTGTATTTCAGGAGTCCACCAAACTGGTTTCTTATTCTTGGAGGAGTAAGTTTAGGTTAGACTTGGGCTAGCACAATCCATGCACTCCTGCAGATGATCATAGAGTGCCTTTGTAAAGGTTTCAGCATCTTGGATAGCATTGTCCATTGGCATGGGGGCTGTGAACCATTCCACCTCAGGCATAAGCAATGTGAAGTCTGCTTTGGAAAAGATTTCCATGGTGGTTTCCTTGTTTGGGGTTGTAGGTGGAATGTGAATATCCAGAGTGATTAGTCTATGGTCTGATTTAACCAGTAAGGGGTTGACATCAGGTGTGGAACACAGGTTGCCCATGTTGGCGATGACCAGGTCCAATATGTTGTTCCCTCTGATGGGGTGTAGACCAGCTGTTCCAGGGTGTTTTTGAGTTGAGAAATTCTAGGAAGCGCTGGGCAAGGGAGTTAGTACTCGAGTAGTTCTCCCAGTTAATGTTTGGGTAGTTGACATCACCCAGTATTAGGGTGTTTGATAGGACCTGCATATTTCCCAGTGTCCATGGAAATGCGGAATGTGGGTCCTGGGTCATGGTGGGTGATCTGTAGCAAGCTACAATTTGGATTGCAGTGTTGCCCATTGTCACTTGCACTTGGATGATCTCTGATGCATCGTGCTGCACCAGTAACCTGGAGGTTTGAGTATTCTTGATGAACATGGATACACCCCCGCCTTTTGTGTTCCGGTCCGGGTTCTGTGGCCGAAAGGTGTGGTATGAGTTATAGCCTGGTGGTGCTGGGGTGCTATCTGGACCCTTAAACCGGGTGTCTGTTACTGCACAGATATGGATGTTCTCCATACTGAGGAGTGCCTCGAGTGTGTGCAATGTGAGGTTTAGACTTCTGGTGTTGAGTAGCAGTACCCTCAGTTTCTGGTTACATGTGCTATGTACGGTGGTGGGTTTGTCTTAAGAGCCTTGCCTAAAAGTCCACCTTGCCTAATATCCACCTCTCTACTATTGTTTGCAATCAATGACAGCTGTGCATGTGTACATGTTCTGCAAATGTGTACTGACCCTTGTTACAGGGCTGTGCCAAATGGCTATGTGCACACCTACATAGAGTGGATATTGACAGTAGAGACACACTGGTTGAACTTATAGATTTGTGTAGCCTACCCTCTCATTGCCAGACTAACAGCTGCTTGGAAATATGTTGACAGTACTAGTAATGAAACAGGGTACATATCATCTTTAACTCCAGTGTGACATCTGCAGTAGGCATGTAAGATGTAGGAAACTGCTGCCCATGTGTAATAGCAGCTTCATAGATGATGGCGTGCACTATCTGATTATATCCTGATCATGTCGATAGTGGCAGCAGAGTCTGTTGATATCTGACTCTGTGTGGGGAGTGGGTGTCTGTGCCCAACGGAGCTCATGGTTCTGCTGGGTATGTGAGTTTATACCCAGACAAGGATACAGTCCTGTTCACACTTGCATCATCTGTAATCAACTATCAGGATGTGATGTGGCCCTCAGAGGGGGAATGCTACTAAAGGTAGCTACCATGTTCCTTTAATAGCTAGTGTTGCCACATCCATACTCAAATATTTACATGCGAGCATCACTGTCTAAAACATCTTCATAAGCAGTAAGTATACTAAATACAGTATGTGGTACTTGTAGTACTGAATGCTCATACAGGCATGTTCACTACTCAGCTACTGGTGTATACTAATGTCAGCTTTGTGTATGTGGCCATCCTGGGGGAATGCAATCTCCATGCCATGTACACTGCCAAACCCACCTAACACTGCACCCCACAAATTGTCTGGGATGCAGCTACAGGGGTGATCTTGGATGCAGTCCATACTACACCCATGACTGGACTAGACAGTCAAGAGGTGTAGGTTACCACATGCATCTCATCACCACAACCAACACATAACCTTACCAGAACACAGTAAGTACACACACACATTCCACTAGATATCACACACATCCACAGAGGCCTCTAAGTACCTGACCAAGCAAGAGGCCTCCCAAGTTGGAATAGACAGACAACAGAATACAAAGACTGTACGACATAGTTTGCATAATTGTTTTGCACCTCAGAACATGTGGCTGGAAACATGGCCAACAGTACTCACTTGCGAATGCAAACCCTAGCACTATGTTACACACCAAGCTATATGAGGACAAACATATTGTCAAATGCCTGTCTGCCATGTTTAGCCACATACCCATACACTTCAACCACCTTTAGAACTATTCATGTCACTGGCATATGCTATGTTGTTGTGCAGGACCTGTGATGCAGTAGCCTGGACTGCATGGAAATGCATGTAGGAACTGTCAGGTCATGTAGCCCATGCGGGTATGTCCCAAGGCCTGGGTAGCATTCTGCCAGTGGCCAGAATGATGCATCAGTACAGGGACAACAATTGTATTCCACAATTGTGACATTTACTGGTGTAATTGAAAGAGTATCCAGCATTTCTCTGCCTGGGATAACACGGTTGATGGACCGTGATGCTTTGCCAGACAGGGTCTGCACCTGTCACCCCTGACAATCTGGATACTGGAAATGGCCCATACATCCCCTATAGTGCCCTCATCATGCCAGGTTCAAGTGAAAGTCCACTGGTGCAATAGAGACAACCAAGAAATAAACTGTGGGTCTTGATACTCAATGATACAAATCAGGTACTCAATATGGACTCAACTTATGGCAATCTGAAACATGGAGAACAATCTGTGCAGTGATTGAGATATGGTTCAATGCTTTGGAGATCACCTCTGCATGACCATGTTATAACACATACCTCACGTCTTGGCCAACATCCTTTATTGGAACACATGGGCCACAGGTATGTCTAACTTCCTGAGGGATATGTACACCCCACGCAAGTTGCACTTGCACAATGTATGATGCATTATGCTGAGCAACTACCTTTGTGTCAAAGTGTAATCCAAATTGCACCTTGTGACAGATCATCCACCATGCCTCAGAAATCCCAACTGTCATTGCGCTGTAATGGGGAATACCAGTTGTGAGATAGGACACCATAATCATGGCCACTCAGCTATCCCATTATGAACCGGGAAGACTCATGTACCAACACATGTGCTCAATGCATGTTGGATGTCATCAACACCAATGACCTGGATCACCATAGTCACACAAACAGGGCTAACAGTATGCCACATGTAGTCAGTTTTCAAAGCCAATGTTATGCTCCTTAAGAGTGAAGTGGTGACTGTCATGGCATCCATGCAGATGTACAGTGCATGTGCAAATGCTGGGTTCTACACAAATGCACTTTAGGCACTCACATATGTGCAGTGATCGTGCCATTGAAACAGAAACAGGATTCAAACAAACATGATCATGAAGGCAAACAGGTGGTACCCTGCCTTAAACTGTACCACAGAAGGCAGTAACTATTACAAGGGGCAACACACACATGAGTGGAAGTTGATCCATGGTCAGCCTCAGTAGGATGCAGATACACCATATAATGCCTCGAAACGCTACTGTGAAACTACTCATCCACATATCATGAGGCCAAACACAGAGGATTCCATAGCTGTGTCATGAAACATAATGGCAACAACAAGACCTGCTGTGCTTCACAGCACTATGGCATGAGAAGTACTGCACCTACGGAAATAGCACCTGTTCAGCCAGATAGGGTCTTGGATAACATAAACACACTGCCCCCCCCCAACAGGTACACATTCATATATCCATGTACACTACAGTGCCCCTGTAATAACAGCTATGCAGGTACAAGCTGCACTCTCTAATGCCATACATACAGGTTGCATGGGACCTGTCCACATTCCAGGTAATATCCTACACAAATGTCAAAACAATCTGCTCCCCACATAAACATCTCGTACAATTATAACTTCATGTCAGGCTGTGTACACACTCAATAGTGCACAGCAACAGTCATCTGTTAATGCTGTCAATATCCGAGGGACCCCGGTATGTGTACAGCTGACCTGGTTACAAACAGTGGTATCATTGCATTGCATAACACATAATGTGACTGTGTCAGTACATGGGTACTCTGCACAGTTGTTGTAGGGCTAGGTACAGTCCACCAGTCAAAGGTTACTTGGTGTTGTTCCATTACATGTCATACCACATGAATGGATGTGTGTTGGTGGTCTGAGGATTACATCCTAGAATGCAGCTTTTGACACTGTGACCTGCACCTGGCTCATCTGTGATGATATATGTTGGAGTACTGGTCTGTACATGTGAGTAGCCGTTATGAACGTGGGGACACCACCACCTGGAGTGGTCCGTACCAGTGTTATGGCCCACATGTCTGGTTCTGAGTTGTATGGTGGTAGTGCTATTGTGCACAACAGAGCTGTCAGTCAGGTGTTCCTCACTGCACAGATGTCAATATTCCCCATTGTAGGTTCAACAATGAGCAGCTGTGGTTACAACAGCAACACATCTATCACTGGTTAGTATAAGCATACAATGCAATTGTCTTCTAGGTGTCAGGGTGTTATCCTGTATTTAGGTCATTTGCCTTGGAATGGCAATATATAGGTAAATGCGAATGAGGTATTATCAACACTCCCTTGAATCATGGATGCATGTGATCTGTGACAAAGGCTTGTCTTCTGTCAGTCATGTCATCCCAGAGTGACAGACACTGCACAACCTCATAATTACAGCAGGACATTGGCTCATTGTATTGGTCAAGCAGTTGCCATTCCTAGCATGAAATCACTGCGAATGGTAGTATTGTGCTTGTTATAGACTGATGCATCTAAGGTGTTGGACAGCCACGGGTGTTGTGTAGATGACCAGTGTCAGATGCATGTAGTGCAGCATTCCTGCTAACAATGACAACTACTAACACTGGAGACCATTACAACATGTTCTGCATGTCTAACTGTATGAGCATGGCCACTGTGGCCTTCCGTGTTTAGAATCAGAGTGCATCCTAAACAGCCTTGTGCTACTAAGTGTGTGAGCATGCCCACTGACACCTTGTGTATGTTATGTGCTACTATGTGTATGTGCATGGCGATTTTAACCCTGTATAGTGATAGTAGTCGTCATTCCCACAGAAGGGCATACTTCTGTTCAGGTTGGACTCCTACGTTAAACACACAGGTTCACAGCTATGTACATTGTAACTGTCAGCATCCCTGTTGATGTCTGCAATCCTAGAATGTCATGATGACTGCCTTGGAATGTGTAATCTCTGTGGCTCAACTCGTAACTCCGTAGTACTGTAATAGTGATCTGTAGATAGGCAGGTGTTCTGATCCCATCACGTGTGTGTGTGTGTGTGTGTGTGTGTGTGTGTGTGTGTGTGTGTGTGTGTGTGTGTGTGTGTGTGTGTGTGCGCGTCTGTCTGACGGTGAACAGAACAATGCTTTTTAGAGTACTCACACTCCGTACGATTCCTATACTCAACTTTGGCAAGGCTAATGATGTCACCCACCTAGGAATTCTCCTCTGGGATTGCTGTGACCCAGTAATCTCAATGCCGTGTTCTGTAACTGCGTAATGCTGTAGTGTAAAAGTAGTTAGGTCGGTGTTCTAATCCCAGACATACCGAGTGTGTGTGTGTGTGTGTGTATGTGTGTGTGTGTGTGTGTGTGTGTGTGTGTGTGTGTGTGTGTGTGTGTGTGTGTGTGTCCATTTGCCGGTGGACAGAACAATGCTTTTTAGAGTACTCACACTCAGTACGATTCCTATACTCAACTTTGGCAAGGCTGATGATGTCACCCACCTAGGAATACTCCTCTGGAGTTGCTGTGACCTAGTAATTTCGATAGCGCATTCTGTAACTGCGTGCGTAATGCTGTAGTGTGATAAAGTAGTTGGGTAGGTGTTCTATTCCATGGCATAGCAGACATGTGTGTTTGTCAGTCATATCCTATGTGTTGGTGGCTGTGAGTGGCTAGCCACTGGTTGTGTTGTGGAGCGTGTTTTGTTGTTTCCATATATAGCGGCCATAAATGTCACAATGAGCCAGGAGACTGGGTTGGCAAGACATATCCATACATTTGGCAATAGGCCTGGTGAGTAAAGTCAGTAACCCTAATATTACCCTGAATACGGTCTGAATATGTGTGTCACACAGAAACACACTTGCCTTGGGATTAACACCTGTACATACTACAGGAGTCGCTGATGGTTTCCTTTTCATTCTTGTCTAATGCTTTGGTGTCACGAGGTTTGTTCTTAAGATATATATTCTATATCTATGTATGTGTACATATATGTGTGTATGTGTGTGTATATATATATATATATATATATATATATATATATATATATATATATATATATATATATATAGATATATATATTTGTATAACACAAATACATCTACGTGATGGAATACATGTCCTATACTGTTGAAAGCCTGTGCTGGATGATATGTATGTGATAACATCCTATGTATGTATATCTGCCATGGCTTAGTGGTAAAGCACATTGTCTGTGGTGTGCAGGGTTCTGGTTTCGAGCCTTGCAGAGGCCAGTTGTTTTGTTGCTGGGCACAACAAGTGCCATTGAATAAGGTGTGAGTAATGTGCTTTTAAGCAGTTGTGTGCAGGTTTGAGCGATGGTAAGCGGTGGTTAGTTTTGGGGAGGCTCAGTATGGGCTATATAACTATGCATTAGCAGCCAATCATATGCAAATGAGGTAAGATAGTGAATCCCGGTTATCTGCAGGGTGTGAGGCAGGTCCCTAGGGTGTATGTGTATAGATAGCCGGGTGCAGGACTCTGATATAGGTGATGACATGGAGGTGTGTGTCAGGCATACTGTACGTTGATTGTAGCCCTGTGGCTCTGGATTGCTCCTAGCTTAGCACGGCTAAGCTATGGGTGTGTCTATACCTGCCTAATGTAATTGGGATGGACAACAGCAGTAGGAGAGTAATCAAGGTGAAATAGCTGAGCTGACAGGTGATATGCATCAGAATCAGCCGATTACATGAGGCAGCAGACCAGCCCAGCTTATCCAGTCAAATTCCTACTTGCTTCTTCTTTTGGACATTTACTTATTTTTCAACATGTCGCTACGTAGCTCAAGCTCTGAACAGAGCGGTCCGGCTGGTTCTTTTTTGTTTTCCAATTTCCTGAGTGAACGTGACAAGAGGTACTTGCATCTTGATCCATGGAACATAGGAGGTAATAACTCTGCTGCTGCTGATGAATGCTTTAATGAACTGTCTAAACTGATGTCTAAAGAAATAGCAGTATATTTTGACACTCGCTTATTAGAGAAGTATATTAGCCTTGATATCACACCACGGGGTTTGCGGGTAGAGAAACTGCCAGCAACCCCTTTCTCTGAAGACGAAACAGATTTGCTCAATGAATGGAAAGAAGTATCATTATCATGCACTACTGGTTGGCTTAAGATTTTAATAAAACGTAATCAACGCAACCATGAAAAAATTAAAAGTGAAATCATGACCTTACAGAATAGTTTGGCAGCAGAACTGAATTATGATATCCAAATGTCAGCATTGAATGAAAAAAATCAATAAATTAGAAATGGACATTGTGCAGCGTAAAAGAAACAAGCTAATCCGTGACCTCAAAGACTACGAGATGGGTGTTCTGTTCAACTGGCAACGTGAACCCACACGTAAGACCCGTAATAGGTCAAGGGGCAGGACTTGGAGCAGCAGCTCTAAACGGAGAGGACTATCAGCGTCTTCGGCTTCTTCAGTGGAGGGCAATACTTCTAAAAATGTTTCTTTTGCTGAAACGACAACAGCGGTGAACAGAACATCAAATCGGGAGGTTACTTCAGGGTCTGGCAGCTGTAACAGTGACAATTTGAACTTTCAAACCGACGATTACAATAAGGGAAGAAATGGGAGGAATGGAAGGAAGGGAAGAAACAAACTTAAATGAAGGTTCGTCAACAGCAGTTCCTAATGAACTTTCATTATACTGTGTAAATTTGTCTAACTTAACATTGAGTTCTGAAATGCTTAGTGTATTACACAAAGGAAGCAAGTTTGTTCCTACATTCTTCCCTTCTTTAGCTGACATTTATTTTGATGTCAAACGGTTTATTAGAAAATTGTTATTAAGAGTTCATTTTTTTAAAAAAGATAGATCTATTACATGTACTTCTATTATTAATGAACAATCCAGTGATTCTGAAATAGATGATGATGATTTATGTAATCTGTCTATTTATAACTATGAGTTTGAACCTAACTTATTGGATGGTAATAATGATTCATCTAATGATGAGAATGTTGAAAATGTTGATTTCTATACTGGGTATGGTAGGTTAATATTACCTGAATTCAAAAGGGTTAATACCTTCATGCCTTATATTTCTGTGCCTGCCATTTCAACATTTCAAAAGATTCTTTTGAGAGAAGTTGAAACTTTGTTTAGTGAATTTTGTAAAAAGAAAAATATTTCAACTTAAATAAAAGTGAATGGCAAGCTTTAAAGATTTTGAAATCACTTAAAAATGAATATATTTTCAAACCTGCTGATAAGGGTGGGAATTGGGTTATAATGGACAGAATGAAATATTTAAACATGGTGAATAGACTTCTGTTGAATTCTGATGAATATAGGAAATTGGACAGTGACCCCATTTTGTCCTTTAATGATGAACTATTGTTCTTACTAGAAAAAGGTGAGCGTTTGGGTTTTTTTACATCCACCGATGTTAAGAAGTTGTATATCCAAAAACCAGTAACACCGATTATGTATGCACTACCTAAAATCCACAAAAACTTGGAAGAACCTCCAGGTAGACCTATTATTTCGGGAATAGGTTCGTTTTTGGAAAATGTTAATTTATTTTTGGATTCTCAACTAAAGACTTATTTATGTAAGATAACAGCTCACATTAGAAACACACAGGACTTGATTAATAATATGTTGAATTTGAAATGGAATTCTGATTATTATTGGGTCACTGTAGATGTTAAGTCTCTATACACCAATATTAACACCAAATGGGGTTTGGAATCTATACAAAACATGATGGGTGAGGGACCTAGAACGAATTTTCTTATTACCCTATTGGAGTTCTGCTTAATTCATAGTTATTTTTGTTTTAACAACACATATTACCTGCAAGTTAAAGGCACTGCAATGGGTGCAGCATATGCACCATCATATGCCATCATCTATATGGATTACTTTGAGAAAAAATACATTTATTCTACTAATTTTTTCAAGAAAAAAGTAATCCTGTATAAACGTTTTATAGATGATTTGATTTTTATTTGCAGGGGAGATATTTGTGAATTTATGGATTTTTTTGAAGTACTTAACCAAAATGAACATAGCTTACAATTTTCTTATGAAATTAAGAGAAATAAGATCAACTTTTTAGATCTAGTTTTGTTTGAGAAGGAAAATAAAATTGAGTTTAAACCATTTAGGAAGGAAACCTCAGTAAATATGTTCTTACATGCCACTAGTATGCATCCTCAGCATTTAATAAAGGCCCTACCATTTGGGGAATTTAAAAGAATTCGGGATCATACCAGTGTTAAGGAAGATATAGATGAAGAACTAGATATAGTACTGAACAGACTACTGGAAAGAGGATATGAATATAATCAACTAATAGAATGTAGGGATAGTGTGATCAAAAACATAAGATTAGTTGGTAGAAGGGAAAACATCATATCATATCCTAGTAAAAGGGAAACTAGTGCAAAGAACAATGTTGAGAAAGTGTTCTTTATAACTAAATTTTCCCCTTTTTCTAATATATTAGTCTCATTAGTTAGAAAATTCTGGTACTTAATTTGTGAAGATGATAACATTGGTGAATTGTTCCCTAACCAAGTGAATTTTTCTTTTAAAAGGGGAAAGAATATAAGAGAAATCTTGAATAATAATTTTGTACAGCAGATTAACTTCATCCCCGGGAGGAAGGGCACTTTTGGTTGTGGTTCGTGTAGCATATGTAATAGAGCTATTAATATTGACACTATTAATAACATGCACCACACTTATTCACATTTCTTTAATTGTAAGTCTACTAGTGTGGTGTATATAATAGGTTGTTCATGTAAA
Source organism: Protopterus annectens (assembly GCF_019279795.1). Lineage (NCBI taxonomy): Eukaryota > Metazoa > Chordata > Ceratodontiformes > Protopteridae > Protopterus > Protopterus annectens. The sequence goes on along the minus strand of NC_056725.1, from coordinate 665,828,888 downwards.
GATATTTGGTATGTAGGACAAACTAAAAGGATGATCAAAACTAGAGTCTTAGAACATCTTAAGGACATAAGAAATCTTAATGTTATAAATCCTGTTGCTAAGCATTTTGTGGAGAGTCATGATGGTTGCAGTAATAGCCTGAGGTTTAGTGTATTGGGGAAACCCTTTATTCGTAAGGGAGATGATATAGTAGGTAAACTTTTGGAATTGGAAACAAGGATGATACTAAAATATAAAACTTTGAAACCATTTGGTCTCAATCAGGAGCTGGGCCTTTAATTATACTCTATGAGAGTATTTTTTTGCACATATTGTTCATATTGCTATTTAAACTTTAGTAATTTTAGGAATGATAAACTAACACTATACAATAAATTTACATTTATTAATGTGTATTAATTTGATAGTAAATTACATGGGAGAATAATATTCTATTTTGCATGAAAGTATATTCTGGTATAATAATTTTTATATGTCTAATTAATTTAATGAATTTATATGTGCTTGTTGATCTATTGAAAGTGTATTAATTGGTTGAAAATAGTTTATATTAATGAAAATAAGTATATGTTATTATTAACTTATTTTTCATCTATTTATTTGTATTTGAAGGTTAAATGAAGAAAAAATATAAAATTTGGGAAAAAAATATAAAAGGTGGTTATTAACAATGTGTATAAACTATTATAAGTATATGTTATGGTTCATTTATTTTTGATACAAAGATCACTTTAAATTTTGGAACTCAATTATACTAATTGCTAATTAATCAATTAGTTAGAATATAAATAGAGTTCATATTGAAAGTTGTAATGTGATCCTTTGAAGGCAAATGGCCGAGGTACCAGATCGTTGAATAAAGAACGTTGGTGGAATTTGACTGTTGGTGTGTTGTTGGACAGCCCAGCCCAGAACACTACTATAAACTAAGCAAACACCTTCTCTCTGGTTTTTCCACACACTACACCACCGGAGTATACATGCAGGGAAATTTTAACAAACAAATCTACAAAATGAGAAGGGCTGCAGCAGGCAACATAGACCAACATGTGCAAGAGGCTGAGGGTGGTGAAGATGTGAATGCTGCTGAACAACCCTCAGTGAGGAGACAGAGAAGAGTGTACAGGCTCAGGGTAACCTACCAGGGGCTACATGAGCTGGAGATAGTGGAACACTACAGGATGGACAGAGACTTCCTACAGCAGATTATTGAACTGTGCTGGCCACACCTGACACATCAAACAGGCAGAGGGGAACCCATCCCAATGGATACCAAGGTATGTGTAGGCCTAGATATACTAGCCACATGTACATAATATCATAACTGGGGATATTGGGGAACTCACAGGCATCAGCATCACGAGTATTCCACCAGTTCCTGGATGCCATGTCAGCATGTGCCAGTGATCACGTATATTTCCTCAACACATGTGAGGTGTTGACCAGCAGTATGCATCTCTTACACCAAATAGCAGACTACCCTGGGGTAGTGGGTGCTATAGCCTGCAAGCACTTAAGCATCAAAGCACCACCTGGTGAACAGGGTAGGGCCTATATCAACCGCAGGGGCATCCCCTCCATCAACTGCCAAGTCATATGTGATGCCCAGGGCATTATAAAGAATGTGTGTGCTGGCTGACCTGGAAGCTATGACGATTCAGAAATATGGCATCTGACGCAGCTGTACCACAGCTTTGCCAATATGGACATCCCCTATGGTCACCTAGTGAGGGGATGCTGGGTACCCACTGGAGCCATGGCTGATGGCACCTATCAGAAATGCACACACACCTGAACAACAATGCCATAATGAGGCACATGCACAGGCCAGACATATAATAGAACGTGTGTTTGGGATGCTCGGGTCATGGTTCTGGTGTCTGGGCACATCTGGTGGAGTCTTGCAGTATTCACCAGTTATATGCACCCAAATTGTTATGGTATGTGCTATGCTACACAATATGATCCTGCAGAAACAGCTGCAGCAGGAACAGCATGGGGCAGGGCCACACAGCCCCTCACCAATGTCAAGGCCTGTACAGGCACAGAGTGACTCGGAGGAAGTACAACCTGAGCCTGACCCAGTAGGTGGAAGGAGGCATGTCCAGTATGACCTGGCCTTGGCAAAGAGGCAACACATCGCATATGCACTGACACAGTAGGGACCCAGGGAATGTCCCCCTCACTGACTCACACAGACAGTAAAAGGGATGCCAAACATGACACTACCTGTGCTCAGCCATGTATACGGAGTGTACTATGTGCATCCGACATAGGCAGCCCTCCAGCATCATCCTCAAGTCTGGCACACCCTCAAGGTAAGTCAGTCAACCTACCAATTGCCTAATGTAGTAGAATGTGTTGGTGCCTGTAACTATGGTATGGATGTGAGCATGCAAGGGAATTGGGTGGCTGAATGTTAAGGCAGCAGACAGTAGACACCCATAGTGGCACCATGACATCTGTAACACATACTGGAGTCACCACAGTAGCCAGTACTACACAGGGTGACAAAACCCACTGCAGGTAATGGGCTGAGCGTCATGTGTGTCCATAAGACGCACACAAGTCTCAACCAGCTGGACAGGTGTAGACCGACACAAGCAAATGCTGTACTGTGGCCTCTGAATGTCCCCTATGGGTAACCCCTCCCACAGACCCACACAGACAAACTACAGCAGGCCAGGCAGTTGGATGTAGGTTGTGAAGGCTAGGAAGTCAGAAACTAATATGTTGGTAATTAAAGCTAAGATCTGTAGTACACTGGTATGCTTCTAGCCAGCACAATGGGTAAGACTACACTCTGAAATGGAGTGCCTGACATACCCGTACAGTACTAGCAAATGTGTACAAGTGTCAGGTGTGCCCCCCATCCAACGTACACTTATAGCAACAGTCAGGTGTGCTTCCCCGCTCCTGTGTAGGAATGTAGATACAGTCAGGTGTCCCCCTCCGCTATGCAGAAATGTAGCAACAGTCAGTGCCACATGACAAATGGATACCCTGCAGAAACAGCATGTTACCTGTCTGTGTACAACACAAAGGTCAACACCACAGTACAGACTATCTGGACATGTAACACATGCGATACAGATAGCCATGCACACACATTTAAACACATGAAGGCCATGTCTGCAAACACCAGTGGTCCGGACATATCTGGCGGTCACAGTTCTTAGTGCAGACACATGTCAGTATGCATCACGCCTGCCTTGCATACACAGTGGATAGGAATACAGGGATGTATGTAAGGACAGCACACTAATACGTCAAAGGCAGACGGACATAGATGTGTGGAAGAGGGTGACCATGACAAGGAGCCATCCAGGCCTGTACCATCCAGCACACCAGCCAAAGGGCCCCAAACACATGAGGTGCAGATGTTATTCACTAGCCACCTGTATCTGTCAGCATGTCAGACTATGTGGTGCACGTGCCAGCTGTGCAACATGACTGTACAGGGAAGTAGTCATCTAGTAGCTGTATACATGTACCTGTGACATATGGCCCCATGTGCACCCGCATGTGGCATGTCAACCCCTACATGACTGGGTTATGGCCCATGCATACACTGCCCTTCCCATAGCAGTATTATGACAAGCCTGCTGAGGACATCCATTGTGAAATACACCTGTGGGACAGCTGTAGCACAGTAATCTCCATGTTGCATCCCGTAACTGCATACTGCTGTAGTGTTATTCTAGTTAGGTAGTAGCTCTAACCCCAGACCTACCAATTGTGTGTGTGAATGTGTGCACGTCTGTCTGTCTCAGACTGTGTAGAGAGAAATGCTTTATAGACTACCCACAGCAATGCTGCTGATGTCACTCAACTAGAAATACACCTCTGGGAATGTTGTAGACCAGTAGTCTCTGTTGTGCATTTGTAACTGCGTATTGCTGTAGTGTGATAGAGTAGTTACACCAGTGTTGTAATCCCAGACTTGGCAACAGGGTGTGTGTGTGTGTCTGCCTGAGGACAGACCAATGCTTTTAGAGTACTCACACTCCGTACAAGTCATACACTCACCTTTGGCAATCCTGCTGATGTCACACACCTAGAAATACACCTCTAGGACTGCTGTAACCCGGTATTCTCCGTAGCGCATGCCATAAATCCGTATTGCTGCAGTGTGATACACTAGGTAGGTAGGGGTTCAAATCCAGGACATGGCAGGTGTGTGTTTGACTTTCAGAGCCTGTGTGGGGGTGGCTGTGAGTGTCTAACCACTAGACATGTTGGGGAGCAGATCTTGTAGTTTTCATATATGGTGTCCATGTTATGACACAATGCCCACCTCACGAGGCATACAGCTGTCAGTCAGCCAGAGGACTGTGTTGGCAAGCCATACCCCTACATCTGGCAAAAGGCCTGGTGAACAAAGTATGCAGCCCTACTAGTACCTGGTATATGACCTGAACCCATGTGTTATACACAAACACACTTGCCTAGGATATCCTGCTATGTTGCTAGTACCATGCACATTGATGACAGATAGTAGGCATGGTGTGATTGCAGTGGGCTGCAGAGGACATGGCACCCTGTACAGTGGTACAATAGGCACATAATTGTGGACAATGTGCCTTCACTATGTTCCCCACTGGATGCCTGCAACATATGTGGTGCCATCAAACGTGATCCACAGAGGCCATACAATGCTGTACACATGTGCCCTGTATGGACAGATACCACTGACACCAGGGAATACCTGTATCATGCTATCAATGCAGGTGCAGGGTTGACCTGCTGACTATAAGCAGGTTTCGCCACAGCAGGCCAGTATTGGCATATCGGAGGATAACAGTCTGTGTACACAACATGTGCCTGCCATACCAGGTACACCTGTACATGTCACTGTACAGTATTGTGGGACATGCACATCCCAGGCAATGTCCATGTCAAAGACTATCAAACACAGACATGATATACATTGCAAAGCTATGGCCATACACAATGGTAACCAGGATGTCAGGGCAGTTCATGCAGTACCCATCTGTGTGGGACATTGCAGACTCTACACCTCTATACCACACTGCACACCATTGTTGGGTGGCACGATGCCAAGGATTACCCCTCACCCAGCCTTGTAAAGCCATCTTGCACAGCCAACCACTACACACCCATGCAGCAATGCACACATGTATGTCAGTACTGGCACCTTGTGCCTGTGTGTGGGTCATGATGCTCCCAAACACAGTCACTTCCAGTATAACCCCCATTGGCATACCAACAGATGTCAAACACTTTCACATGCCCTAGCCCATAGAACCTCCAGATATCCCCTATGGTGCATGTAGTACCTGTGCATTAGTGCAGTGTGTCAAACTAAGTAGTTAGGGAGTGTATTTGTGGCCCTGGCAAAGAGTGTCAATGCGAGTTCATTAGAGAGTGTGGTTGTGGTGACAATGGAATCCATTCACGTGGACAGCCATGTGTGCTACACCTAATGTATGTCTACTATATCTCTGTTGCACATGTCTCTCACCAACACTCATATATGTTCTTACAGCACAACAACATGTCGGCTTTGTGGCACATGTAGTAACTGCATGCACTTGTAATAGTAATGACTAGTCAGTCAGGGGTTTGACACCTGTACTGGTAGGTGTGTGACAGCCGATGCTTAGGTTTTAGTCTCCATGCCCTTCTCTGATGTACTTTGTCTGTCCCTCCCACACACTCTGTGGTGGATGTGGAGGTGTACACCTGCTCAGCAGCAGCATGTGTATTGTAAGTGATGGACATGATCAGGTGATGGCCTCTGCGCTTATTGCAGTCCTCCTATAGCTGATTGCATGTGGAACAGCTGTGAAGAAATTCCCATAGACATTCACATGATAAACACAGTACAATGTCTGGGAACATTATGTTGGTATTAGGCCACAACAGTCACTGTGAGTGGTACCTGGATGTGGTGGTTGGAAACGGCATCACAAATGATATCTGGATGTTCCTCAAACATCATACACAGTGGGAAATAGCTTAAAGACAGGAGGGTGATGTGCCAGACATGAGTACAGCATGTATGTGTAGCTATGCTTCATTGAGACTACTGCCTGTTTAACATGTTGTGTGTGGTAATTGTTATTCTTCATGCTTTATAACAGACATGACAGTACTGTATTTGTGAGAGTCCCCCATCTGTAGGGCCATCTGTGGACTGGTCAGTGTGTGGAACTATTTGTTTCCTGTGTTACACACTAAACACACATCTGTGCACAGCAGGAGCATAGTGTGAGGATTGCTGCCAGTACATGGTGATAGGGATGTGTTACTGCCATCGCATCCCTGACTGGACATATGTCACATGAAACAGTGGCATGACAGTCACTGTCTGGGGTTTTCAGTGGCAAGCCAATAATGGGCCACTGTTCATAGCTGCAGTCACAAGTCTTCTACAGTTTGTACAGATGTCATGCAGTATATATGCATGTGTTGTGCTCCCTCTGCAAATGTATACCATCTGTTGTGTTGGGTTGATGGTCATATGCATACTGTTGTAAGTAATTCTGAATGCTAGTGTCTATTATTGAGCCATATCTGTGTTTAAACTGCAACACCATAGGCTGTATGGGTTTGGAGGTCCCGGTAGAGCCTCCTGTCCCACTTCAGCTGACCATGGCACTGGGCACCAGAACATCTGGGGCCCAGCCTTGGACCTCAACCTCTGTTGGCTCTGCACCACCTTTTGGTGGTACCACTGCAGAGGATGGGGCCTGTCCCCCCTGGGAGCAGGGCCAGACAGGAACATGTCCGGTCCTGGATGTGGTGTGTTGGGGGCTCAATAAGGGGTTCCGAGGCCAGATACACAAGCTCAAGGGTGAAGTGTCATATTTACAGGGTGAGGTTGCCCTTCCTGGACAGCCCCCAGCACTGCCTCCTTTGCAGCGGTTTACTGCATGGTGGCTGCCCATGGCTGGGAACCTCCATCCCGCTGTTCCCATGGGCTTGTGAATGCCGAACTCCCCTCCCTCTCTGAGGTGTATCCCCCCACATGTGTTATATACCGACCCTGTATGCTGTCTTGTGTGTGATCCTACCCTACCTATCCTCCACGGGCATACCTACTCTCCTTCCCCCACATCCTACTCTCACCCTACGGAAACATAAGGCCAATCGGTTCCTAGGACAACATTTGCCCTATACATAGCTGCCCATTTCACACACGTACCCACTGGACACATGTAACCCTTGTAATATGCATCACAACATACTCCTGTTATTCTCACCCCTACCCCTCAGGTGCACGATCCTGGTATGCACATCACTCCTAAATGTTCCAGGTACATGTGATGTGGACAACCCCATTGTACACACAACACTACTGGTCCCTCTATGGTTACCCCATTTACCTTTATCATGATGATGATGTTGCACACAGCACCTTGCAAAAGTACTGTTCTCACATAAGGATTGGGCAAGTACTGTTGTGTTAATGTACATTACATGCACAGAGTGATGTATACAGCCGATGTACAACTGTTTGTCTGTATGACTGACACATGTCTGTCTGAGGGAGGACAACATCACTACATAATACAGGCGTCACTGGTGTTTCACTTTTCATTCATTTGTAATGCTTTGTTGTCACATGGTATGCTCCTGATATATCTCTATGTCCAGCATATAGGGATATACATATATAAACACTCACACATACATCTACATGATGGAATACATTCCTATACTGTTAAATGACTGCGCTGTATGATATGTTTGTGGTAAGGTAACCGTAATAACTCTAACCAGATACCTGATGCCTTTAATAACTATTTTACAGAAGCCATTCTAACCCTAGCTAATACTTTACCACTCATCACCACTCCACCATTAAATACCAATAATACTCTAACTCCATCCTTTCATATTCAACCTGTACCCACATCCTTCATTTGCAACCTCATGCACCCCTTTTGCTGACTGTCTTCCAGCAGAATTCCTGCAAATTGCAACTAAAGAAATTGCCTATCCCATCTCCATTCTTATAAATAGAACAATTTTAGAAAGCAAAATCCCTTCCATATGGAAAGTATCCCACATCATCCCTCTACACAAAGGTGGATCATCTACCAAGCTCTCCAACTTTCGGCCTATTGCCTTACTCTCTCCAATAGCTAAAATAATAGAAAAGTGTATACACAAACAACTACTTGCCCACCTTCTCCATAACAATTTACTTGCCGACTGCCAGCATGGTTTTAGGCCATTCCATAGCATGACTGCCCTGCTATCCTTTTCTGACTCCATAAACAAACATCGTAACAGTAATACTTTCTCCTCTGCACTGTTTATTGACCTCTCAAAAGCCTTCGATATGGTGAACCATAACATACTTATTGACATACTAAAAGCCCAATCACTCGACACATAAGCACTACATTGGTTTAAATCCTATCTTGAAAACAGAAAGCAAGCAGTAATTTGGGATAATAATCTTTCTACTTCCCTCCCTGTAAACATTCGAGTACCACAAGGCTCTATATTAGGACCCCTTCTCCTTTCATTGTTTATTAATGATCTACATACAAAAATTCCTCAAGCCACCTACATGCAGTATGCAGATGACTCAACTTTAATTTATTCAGCCAAGTCCATAACCTCTCTCCAGTCCCTCACTCAAACAGTATTTAACAGTGTTGAAAATTGGTTTATGCAACACTGTCTCCTTCTAAACCCCAAAAAAACAAAATTATTGCTCTTTCCTCCTACTCATAAGTCACCTCATCTACACTTCACAGTAACCTCTAACAATGGAACTAACATATCCCCTGATGCTACAACCCGTCTACTGGGAGAAACAATTGATAACAACCTTAGCTATGATTACCATATTAATTCTACAATAAAGTCCGTCAACAAAAAACTAGGCACCCTTTACAGAATCAAACCCTTCCTTACCCCTTCAGCCAGAATCACTATTGCCCAGACTCACCTGATCTCTACCCTTTTCTATGCTCCTGCGATATATACCAACCTATCTAAAAACAACCTCACCAAACTTTCTACTAGTTATAATAATATAGCCAGATTTGCCACTGGCACCCCTTTCAGAACTCACCACTTTCACAACCTCAAACAACTGGGATGGTTAGAACTGCAGAACCTACTACTTTGTCAACAACTTCACCCAAAAGATCCTTTATCACCCTAATAATACCCCAATCCTTACTAATCTGATTACCCCCTACAGAAATCTTGCAACTCTGCACTCAGCTAACAAAATTCTAGTCTCCACTATTAAATCTAACAACAAACCTGGGGACTCACTATTCGCCAACACAGTAGGAAAAAGCTGGAACCAGCTTCCTAGTGAACTTTCATCTCTTGCTTCCACTCATCTCTTTAAAAAGCATCTCAAAGAATATCTTAAAAATCACTGGCTTTGTCCCTACTCTAACCCTGACTGATATACCCTAACTGTTGTCTCCTTCCCCTTTTTTGCTCTCCTTACACTTCTATACTCCACTGTTCTATGTCACATACCTGTAAAAAAAAAAAAAAAAATATATATATATATATATATATATATATATATATAAGAAATTTTTACAATTCAATGTTTTTTTTTTCTTTTGTTTTGATTGCTCTCTCTCAAATTATTGCTCTCAGTATTTGATCTTCGTGTTAACCTACTAAGTACTCTAAATAACTTATGTCAACCTCAATGTAACAATGTCCTGTCATTTATTTTGACTATTACTGTATATTGTTATCTTTGTCACTGCTAATACTTGGAGCTTTTCTCCCCGGGCCTCTACTGAAAATGGACATATATCCAGTTAGACTAGCCCGGTCAACAAATGTAAAATAAATAAATAATAATAAATAAGGTCTGATATCTGTATATCTGCCATGGCGTATTGGTAAATCACATTAGCTGTATGTGCAGGGTCCTGGTTCCGAGCCTTGCAGAGGCCGTTTATTTTGTTGCAGGGCAGAACAAGGCCATTGGATACGGTGGGATTAAGGCACATTAAAGCAGTTGTGAGCGGGTGTGCGTCAGTTTGTGTGATGTTATGCAATTCTAACCTCTGGCTATAGCTTCTTACACTCAATTAGCCTCTATATTGCTTTACCAGTGTAATACTTGCATACTGGCTTCCAAATAGGCTTACACCCGCTTGCTCCCGCACTTGCAAATGCACTGACATTGGTGCCTGCATCTGACACTCACACCCCTGGTTGGGAGC